>NC_079899.1:26096084-26097484 GCF_024868665.1 Triplophysa rosa | reverse complement strand
GGGGGGGGGGGGGGGGGGGTTTGCGAGTGGTAGGTTGTGCTGCTGTCATTGCCTTTCCTGAATACATGTCCGATTCGCAATTGCATTCGCGTTCCGTGTATATGCACCCGATTAACGCTTTACAAAGTGTTGGTGCAGGTTTTTCTTAGCCTGCTAAGGCTTGGAAAGATGTGATCTAGGCTGGCAGCTGGAGTTAAAGACAGATTGCAGAATGAGCCTTTAGCTGAATATGAGGAATTATCATATGATGACATTTATGCAACCTGAGCATAATCCAGAGCTAGAATAAGATTTTTAAATATTAAAATAAAATGTAAGTGTTCATATTTTTATTTTTTATACAGGACTTGAATTTATGTTTGTATACCTTATACAGTTTAATGTTGGATCATTGTACTGTTCAATTAAGGGGGAGGGGGGGGGGGGCTTTAAAAATGTCAACACCTTTGTGTGAGAAAGAAACTCAAAGACTGACAGTTCACAAAAAAATATGATGTGTTTATAATTTACATTTACCAAAGTTGCCAAATGGTTATGTTTGTATAATGTTTACATTTGATGCGAATTTTAAAATAACCACCCAGTAAAGATGATGTCTAAAATATTTATTTAGCTTAAGTCTGCAGTTTAACCTAAAACAGTTAACACACACACTTGTTCTGTATGGACATTAGGCACACCCTTGACCTGTTTGAAGGAAAGTGTTAAGCACACACTCAAGTTGCTCTCTGTAAGATAAATATCTCACTCTCTCTGTCTGCCCGTGTCAGTGAAATCTAATGATGCCAGGCGATCTCGGGCTCATGATGCTGTGACGTCATGAGGGCGGCTTCACACCCATCTTAAAAGATCTCTCTCACACACAAAGAGAAAGAGAGTGAGAGAGCGAGAGAGAGAGAGAGAGAGAGAGGGAGGATTGAACACAACTTTATTAAAACATTGTCCTTTTGGTTCTTAACTAACCATATTAACAGACATGTAACAATATTATATTAATAATAATATAAATATAAACACACCTTAATCTTAAGTATTTAAAACCAACATTTCATTTTCAAATATTTCACACAAAACGCCTCCCACACACCAAATTTCTGAAAACATTAATAAGTTATTTACCATTTTTAAATACTCATATTCAATTTTAATTCTGGCAGCCACCATTGCCTTAAAAACACATTCTGCATCAAATGAACCTTCACCCAATATCTTGTTTTTCTGAGTCTTCCATATTGCCATTTTTGCCACACCCAACAAAAAGTTTAACAAACATTTTTTTTATTTTCATCATAAATGTATTAAGGACCACTAATAAAACCCCCAATGGAAAACGTATCACCTAGACCAGGGGCGATTCTAGGTTTTCAATATTAGGGGGGCTCAGCCTCCAATGAGGGTAT
>NC_079899.1:26087423-26092317 GCF_024868665.1 Triplophysa rosa | reverse complement strand
CAGGTGCAGAAAAGAGGCGTGACTGACAGCAGGTATGGAAACCGAGAGCAAATAAAAAGTGCAGACACTTTAGAAAACCAGGCATTTAGGCTCTCCAGACTCCCGCTCAATTTGGAGAAGGTAAATCTTCTGTTTTCATTTTAAATATCTTATGGAAATATTTTTTTCTGTAAGTGTTTAGCTCGATCATGTGTTGTATAAGAATACAGTAAGAGTTAGTTATCATTTTGACTTTTAGGAAGTTCATCTGCCTTTGTCTTAGTCTGTTGCTTTTTGCAGGACTTCACTGTCAGTTTTCACGTTTTTTTTCCATCCACACCAGGTGTGGACAGATTATAGTTGCTTAAACAACAAACAGGCAGAAAAAGTACTTATATTCAGATATTCTTGCACAGCAAAATCGCCAGTGTTAAAAAAAGGTCAAATTAACTCTCACGGTGTATAATCCACACTTCGATAGTGTGGATTATATATACACTGTGAGTGTTAATTTGACCTTTTTAACACTGGCGATTTTGCTGTGTGTTCTTAAATCCAGGCTTTTTTAATGAATTAAATTCAACAATTAAATAAAAATGCTTTACCATAAAACTTTTAAACAATAGAATCTAGATTTATCAACATGTCTACCATCAATCTACGATAGTCACACAACAAACACAACTCTGTCTGTCTGCCTTCTCATGAACACAACCGTGCTGTTTTTTAGAAGAGCAGCAGATTTTTGTCTTTTTAAAGCTACTTGAATAAAATAAAGTGATATTATTAAGTCAAGTATTAAATGTTTTCTTTTCCTTTCAGCTGATCATCTTTAGTCATCTTTACACACACCAAAAACAAAGAGCCTAGTGACATTGCTCAGGTATTGTATGATGTTTATAGTGTTTAAGGCATTTGAAACGGCACTTTTCACACGGCATGACATGATGGCATTAATGTTGACACTCTCCAGGACAGGATGAATAAAGCGCTTAAGAAAGAAGAAGAGCTAATCACTTAACATGTCCTAATAATGAATCATTTAAATGATAACCTTTTTTTCACTGGTATTCACTTGAATCTTTTTTTGTATGTGATCTGTCATTTCAACAATTCATAGATAAAAATCTGAAACATATGTAGTGACTTATGAAACATTTGACTCAAAATGCCTTTAAATGAGCAAAACCAAAGATGATCGAAATCGATGCCCATCACATAAACAGAAGAAATGGAAACTAGGTTACCTGATTACCTTAAAAATCCATAGATATCGCTGATAGTTTATACTATTAATACACTTTTTCCAACAAGCGGATGTAACGAGACCAGTTTACCGGTTTAGTCACGTGACATTCGACATCTGTCCTAACATTAGAAGACCAAATACCTGCTGCTGTGAAGACAGATTTCCGTCTTATTTCCCTCTTCTCCGTAACTTTTGCCTGTCTATCACCATCTGTGTTAGAAACAAAATGTATAACCCGCTGACACGAGAGCCAACAGCGTGAATGGCTGAGGAACAGACTCATGATAGATCCAACTATATGGCTTGCAGATCCAAAGATTAGAGTCCAGTTTCACTAGATCTCTCTTCGTCAGGAAATGACTAAATCTGAACATATTAAAACTGTAAATCAACCACCAGGTAGACACAGAGACGAAGGGAAGAACAGCAGGCAGGAGACGAAGTGATGTTGAATAAAATGAAAATGATTTATTGAATCATCTCCGTTGTCCTTCAATGCTCAGTCGATCTCCGTCTGACTACGAACAGATTCAATAGATATTATTATATATTTCTACTCAGACCTATCACTCACCTGAGCCAGAAGAGGAACCTCACACCATGGAAGCACATTCTGTTCCTAGCATTGTAGAGTCTGTAGGTCATAATGGCTCTCAAGCTATCCTGGACAGTATGGCTTTGACAGAGGAGGAACGGAGCGCCATTCAGGAGGCAACAATTGGTCAGCGCGACAATCCAATGTGGCATTTGTTTAGGAGAGGGAGGCTGACTGCCAGCAACTTTGGAGATGTCCTAATGTCAAAGGATGTGACAGCTGTAGTTAACAGGGTGCTGGGAGACCAACCACTGGAGGGTAATTTAGCTGTAAACTGGGGTATTGAGAACGAGAGTAGGGCCATCCAGAAATTCATAGATGAAACTCAGAGGGAAGTCCAGGAGTCCGGCTTGTGGCTGTCTCAGTCAGGAGTGTTGGGAGCATCTCCAGATGGTCTGGTGGGGTCGTCTGAAATATTGGAGGTCAAGTGTCCCTACAAAGCAAGAGAAATGACAATTGATGATGCAGTGAAAATGAAGCGCTTCTATGTCAGTAAGGAAGGGGATACTTACAGCTTGCGCAGAGACCATCGCTACTGGCACCAAGTACAGGGGCAGCTTCACCTCACTGAAAGNATATATATATATATATATATATATAGCCACACTCTAAGCACCACACACTGTATACATTACTAAAATAAATAATTAAGAAAGAATATGCAGAAAAGTATAAAGACAAGTTATTGTTATTCAAATTAATATCACATTAATCGGTCAAACATTTTTAATTAAAAGTGACAACAACAGCCACAAATCCATATAATAAATGTTACAATCAACTGCTGAATCATTATTTAGTAGGAATAACTTGATATGTTTCATTCTGATTTGCACGAGCGCTGTCACTCCTGTGCATGACTGCGTGTTCATCTATTACATCCACAATATGTTTTAAATGAATAATAAAAATACTGAAGCATCTGAAAAATGACAAAGAGCTTCTAGGTACACTTTTGTTTCCTCGGAACTCAGAACAATGAATAACACAGCCACACCAGGCTGAACTACAGTTACGTAACCCTATCTATTATGCTGCATTTTTAACAAAGAATGGCAAAAATGCAGATGTCATGTTAATGCACACACCTTGTAATGTTACTCTGCTTATGACATTCACTGCAATGTGCTGCTGTGAACTGAAGAATGCGCTAAATAACGCGGGCCTAACGACGTTTTCATAATAAAAGTTTTAAAGGGAAGTATAAAGCGATCTCGAATTCTTGTACAGATTACATTATTACTCACAATATTTTAGGGGGGCTAAGCTAGAACTTTAGGGGGGCTTTAGCTCCCCTAAAAAGGGCCTAGCAACGCCACTGAGTCAGACTGTTATTGGTTAGTCAAATAAATGCGGAAGAGGTATGTTTTGAGCTGTTTTTTGAAAGTTGTGAAGGATGCTGCAGTTCGGGTGGAGGCTGGTAGTTCATTCCACCACAGGGGAACCGAATGAGTAAAGGTTTTTGCAAGCGATTTGGTGCCTCGCTGTGATGGAACAACCAGGCATCGCTCATTTTCAGACCGAAGATGACGGGAGGGAATGGAGACCTGGAGCTGTTAAGGTAAATGGGCAAATTTTCCGTTATTGTTCTGAAGGCCAGTGTCAGAGATTTAAACTTGGGGAGGTAAGATTACAGGGAGTGTTACAGCGAAGTTTATAAAGAAATGGTCATGCAAGACATGCAGGGGAGTAACTAGAATATTATTAGTGGTGCAGTTACGAGTCAGAACAAGATCTAGCTGTTGTCCTCCTCTGTGGGTGGGAGGGGTGTTGGCCCTGTGAAGGTCACACGAGGAGAGGAGAGCTAAGAAGTCGGCTGCTTGTGGTTTGTCTAGGTCGATGTTGAAGTCACCTAGCATTACCAGTGGAGTGCCGTCTTCAGGGATAGAGGACAGCAGCGTGTCAAGCTCTTCTAAGAAGTTTCCCAGTTGACTTGGAGAGTGATAGATGACAACACAATGTAATTTTGATGGATAAGTGATGGTGATTGCATGGTATTCGAATGAGGAGTTGCTGCAGGGAAAAGACAGAGGGGTGAATTTCCAGGTGTTGGAAACAAGCAAACCGGTTCCCCCTCCTCGCCCAGAAGAACGAGGAGTGTTGGTGAAGTTGTTGGAAAGTGCAGATGGAGTAGCAGTGCTCTCTTTACAGATCCATGTTTCAGTCAGTGCCAGAACATTGAGATTAAGTCTGCCTTGTTGACAGATGACAAGACAAGCAGACTGTGGAGGGCTGGTGCAGAGTGACCGAAGATGGTGATGAGGTCTCCGCTGTGTACGTTTGTAAGTGCGTCTACGGTAGACAGTCTGAATGTACTGGAAACACATGTTAGTAGCAAAAAAAAAACAATAGACAGTAGGAAATTAAGGGGAAGAAAAATTAAATCAAATCTTAACGTGGCGGCCCTGAGGGTGTCGCTGCTCGGTGGAGTCGTGCAGGTAGAGTCGCAGGTCTTTACCTCGTCGGTCTTCACATGAGGACAGATGCACACTAAGGCTGCCGCTTCCGCTGCCACATCAGAAATCAGTGCTAATATAATAAAGGCTCCCTGAATGCTTAATGGGTCAGTGATTGCTACACAGCTGAGCCCACTTTTTCAGGTTTTTCAACCTCTTCGCTTCGTGACAGTGTACTGTCTGCGTACCATAGAAGTTCATCGCGAGCAGAAGGATCAGGGTAGGGTTGCACCAGCCATTCGTAAGTTCTTAAACGTGAACGTAAAGTCCACACTAGAGGCTTAGTAACTACTACTAGCTAGTTTGTAACTAAATCTTTATGTTATTCGGTTGCACCATTTGGTCTTAACTTAAGGCAGAACGTAGCTAGTTCGTATGCTCTCCGTAAAGTAATACGTAGTCTTCAACAGTCCAATAGCAGCCTGTAAATTCGTGAGAAAAAGTTGTTGAAATGTTGTGAATTTCAAAACATTCTGGATATAAACTTATTTTACCTCACATAATAATGGTAAAAACGGTATATAGAATACTACCTTTCATGAATAACATATTTAAAAGTAGATTAATAAACAAATGCTGTTTAAAACAATACAGCCTACTTAATGCAATAATAAA
>NC_079899.1:26084581-26087340 GCF_024868665.1 Triplophysa rosa | reverse complement strand
CCTTTAAAACTCTTATTATGAAAACGGCGTTAGGCTGCGTTATTTAGCGCATTCTTCAGTTCACAGCAGCACATTGGAGTGAACGTCATAAGCAGTAACGAAGGTGTGTGCATTAACATGACATCTGTATTTTTGCCATTCTTTGTTATAAATGCAGCTTAATATGATGCGGAAGCAATACAAGACCCTTTCCCATCCACTGTAAAACATTTCGTCTGCGTTCACCCCTCGTTAACGTGAACCTCCAGCAAAATTACTTCACACCAATGACGGCATACTTTAGAAAACGATCATGATGATATTGTAGCGCACAGAAATGTGTGATTCATGATAATGTGCTGTTTGATTTTTCTGCACCTAAGTTAAAGAGAGTTGACGGTAGTTTTGACAGCCCCGGAAAGACGACGGGCAAAAAGAGTTACTGTACGTTACTGTAGATCAGCCTGGTGCGGCTGCTGTTTTATTCATTGTTCTGAGTTCCGAGGAAACAAAAGTGTACCTAGAAGCTCTTTGTCGTTTTTCAGAAGCTTCAGTGTTTGTATTATTAATTTAAAACATATTGTGGATTTAATAGATGAACACGCAGTCATGCACAGGAGTGACAGCGCTCGCGCTAATCAGAATGAATGGCAGGGAAACATATCAAGTTATTCCTAATAAATAATGATTCAGCAGTTGATTGTGACATTTATTATATGGATTTGTGGCTGTTGTTGTCACTTTGAATTATAAATGTTGCAGATTGACCGATTAATGTGATATTCATTTGAACTTGTAATAAACTCAACAAACGGGAAGGAAGGAGGCGGGAACAGGCGAACAATCAAAAGACTTTAATCAAAATAAATAAACAATAAATCCAGCAGTAAAAAGGCCGGCAGCCCCTCACGGACGACTGCCGGCCACACGAACATAAATGCATAAACAAAACTTAACTAATGTCCGGGCCCGGTCCTCTCTCGCCGTATTCTCCTGCCGTTCGTCCTTTTATGCTTCCGATCTCCTCCGTGAGAGATACGAGGCTGGTGGCGCCCAGCTGACACTCATTATCAATCGCGTCTCGGCCTTGCTTCCTCCTCCCACGGCTCTCGTCACGCCTCCCTCGTCACACTTGTCTTTATGCTTTTCTGCATATTCTTTCTTAATTATTTATTTTAGTAATGTATACAGTATGTGGTGCTTAGAGTGTGGCTATATATATGTAAGGGATAATCCACAGCTAGCCGTGTGTTAAAGGGTTTTAATGCACGACGTGGAGGCCAAGAACCACCCGACGCGAAACGGATTAAAATCCTTTAACGCACGGCTAGCTGTGGATTATCCTGCCTATACCATGGTCATTTGCCAAGTTAAATCTTTTATTGATGTTTACAGTAAAATTTCAAATGTAATCAAACTTACTGGAGCTACCTGTGCGTCAAAGGGTTTTAATGCACACCTTACAGCCAATCAGAATCGAGTATTCAAAAAGACCATGGTATAAATATATTTATATATATCCTCATTGGAGGCTGACCCCCACTAATATTGAAAACCTAGAATCACCCCTGCTAGTTATGCTCTCACGTTGTGTGTGTAACGTTATAACTTGTCAATGACATGCGCAAAAATCCACGTAATTCCGCTGAGATCTGAAGGTGCGCATTCCGTGGATTTTAGGCGAGCATACACGCTCAACGTGAGCGCTGTTTGCTGTGACAGATTTTTCAGTCCCCGGACAAATGATTTGAGACATTTAAAACGAAACTAACCGCAGAGGAGTTCAGGAAACAATATTTAGCTAAACCATTGCCATGGCAGTACAACACATGCGTTGTGTTGACACGCCGGACGGTAGGGGGGTGGGGTGCGCTGTAACTCATTATCATTTAAAGAGACATGCACCACGTTGCTGTGAGCATAGCTGCTTTTGACGAGGCAAAAAGGGTTTTGCTTACACAGCCATTGAGTGTTTTTAAGCTAAATATGTTCCAGACATTTCATGAAGACCCTAATAAATCATACCAACTTGTTGAAAGTGCTCATCCAATAAGTCCTTTAAATTCACCCTCATGTCATTCAAAACCTGTATATGACCCTTTCTTGTGTGGAACACAAAAGAAGATATTTTGAGAAATGTCTCTGTGGTTTTGTGTTCATACACTGGAAGTCAATGGAGGTCAGTGTGGTTTGGATATCAACGTTCTTCAAAATATCTTCTTTTGTGTTCTGCAGAAGAAAGAAACTCATACAGGTTTGAAATGACTGAGGGTGAACAAATAGTTCATTTTGGGTGAACTGTTCCCTTGGGTATAATGACAACATGGGTGATAATATTCAACTGAAGATGAACCCAATGACTTGAATGTCATTTGTAAATCAAATGAAGGGAAATGCAAAGTTCAACTTTGAGTCGCTCTGGGGTATCGCTGCAAATCATATTCTGTCAGCGGGGTTACTGGGAACGCTGAAACAATGTGCATACCATAATTCTTCGTGGCATTTGTTGGCTATAGTTCACAGAATCGCCTCTGACAGGTTTGGATGGTCTTTCTTCAGTATGTTCTCTTTATCTCACTGTCTAATGCCTGAACTTCCAGGAATAACAGTACTGAGAAACAAAGACAGAAGGAAGTGTCAAAGAGCAGAGACTTCCAGGAATAACAGTACTGAGAAACAAAGACAGAAGGAAGTGTCAAAGAGCAGAGACATATCCCATTGATGCTCTCTCTCTCTCTCTCTCTCTCTCTCTCTCTCTCTCTCTCTCTCTCTCTCTCTCT
>NC_079899.1:26080716-26082371 GCF_024868665.1 Triplophysa rosa | reverse complement strand
TGTTGGTTGACATCTGAAGAGCAGCTGGGTTTGTTTACACCTGACCGGCACGGGACGGCCGAACACTGAATCATCTGAACTCACGATACAGCTGCACGCACGCACACACAGACACGCACACACACACACGCACGCACAGACGCGCACGCACACACACAGACGCGCACACACACACACGCACGCACAGACGCGCACGCACACACACAGACGCGCACACATGCACATAAACACGCATGTTGGGTTTCCATGTTTTATGGGGACATTCCATAGACACAATGGTTTTTATACTGTACAAACTGTATATCATATTCCCTACCCCTAACCCTAACAATCACACACAACTGTCTGCTCTTTTACATTTTCACAAAAGTTCATTCTGTATGATTTATAAGCTTGTTTCCTCACGGGGACCAAAAAATGTCCCCACAAGGACAAGGGTTTTGGATATTGCCATCTTTGTGGGGACATTTTGTCCCATACCGTAGGGTTTACCCTTCCCACACACCACACACACACACACACACACACACACACCACAGTTGGGTTTCCATGTTTATGGGGACATTCCATAGACACAATGGTTTTTATACTGTACAAACTGTATCTCATATTCCCTCCCCTACCCTAACAATCACACACAACTGTCTGCTCTTTTACATTTTCACAAAAGTTCATTCTGTATGATTTATAAGCTTGTTTCCTCATGGGGACCAAAAATGTCCCCACAAGGACAAGGGTTTTGGATATTGCCATCTTTGTGGGGACATTTTGTCCCCTACCGTAGGGTTTACCCTTCCCACCACACAACACACACACACACAACACACACACACACACACACACACACACACACACACACACACACACAACACACACACACACACACACACACACACAACACACACACACACCACCACACACACACACAACACACACACACACACAACACACACACACACACAACACACACACACACACAACACACACACACACAACACACACACACACAACACACACACACACACACACACACACACACACACACACACACACACACACAACACAACCACACACACACACACACACACCGCACACACGCACACACACAACACACAGCACACACGCACACACACACACAGCACACACACACCGCACACACACACACACACACACACCCCACACAGCCACACACACACGCACACACGCACACGCACACGCACACACACACACCACACACACACACACACACACACAGCACACACACACACCCACACACACACCACACACACACACAGCACACACATCGCACGCACACACACATGTTGCGCACTATCATTATGAGGACGTACATTGACCAAGCAATCTCTAGCCCGCACCCTAACCATCAGAACTACATGCCTGGCCCCGGTTGCATAAAGCACCTTAAGTTTTTCCCTTAAGTATGACACTTAAGGGGTGATTTTCCTTTACCAAAGACAATAGGAGAATAACTTAAGTAAAATTTAAGGTATACTTAAGGACACACTTAAGGGAAAATTACACTTAAGGTGCTTTATGCAACCGGGCCCTGACCCTAAACCTGATTATAACCTAAACCCTTAAACCAAGACTTCACCCTCAAACAGCCCTTTAAAGGGGTCTCTGGAAGTGAGGAC
>NC_079899.1:26068216-26075716 GCF_024868665.1 Triplophysa rosa | reverse complement strand
AAAACAAAACAGAATCATGAAAGTTTACAGCCGTCAGCACACGACATCATCCAGCTCATGTTGTTTATAACATCAGGGACGTGTGGGATCCGCAGCTGAAGACCTTGAAGAAGCAGATAAGAGTTTCTTATTTTGAGAGCTTGACTTTAGTCACGTCTGACCGACACGAGCAAGAGCTTTAAACTTCTGCTCTCAGCGGTTAAATATGAGTGAAAATCCTTGTCCTTGTGTGCGGTGTAAACACGGAGAGAGAAAAGCATCATTTCATAACAACAGATAAAAGCTCATGTGATGCTCGCACGATTTCAACATAAAAACAAGACCAACATCCCAGAAACACTTTAACACGATGACTTCAGACATTCGTTCATGTCATGTTTAAAAGTGAAGAGTACACACACACGAGCAAGCTTAGTCACCATGAAATGGAAGTTGCGATTGACTTCTTTTCCGTATCGTGATGTGTGTCCGAGTGAAACGGCTTCTGAAATTAGAACAAATGTAGGGCGGGCTTTATTTTGCCATTCCCATTTGATTGGTTTGTTGTAAGTTGGGCCTGGAGGGGAGGGCTGAAAATGCCTGGCCTGGCCATCGGACAGTCAGTATAGGGAGCCGCAGAGATGACGTATTTTTGTATGCAAACCCCAGAAGCAAAGTCTATGGGCCCTATCATACACCCGACGCAGCGCAGCGCAGCGCAAGAGTTTCAGCCCGACGCAGTTCTCATTTTCCCGTCCTGCACCGCATTGTTTAAATAGCAAATGCATTTGCGCTCATTTGTGCGCCCATGGGCGTGCTGGTCTAAAAAAGAGGTGTGCTCAGGCGCATTGTTGGCAAGTTGCTATTTTGAGGAACTGAGAATAGACTGCGCCAAAGACCAACTCAAACCTGCTCTAAAGTCTAAAGTCAACGGCGCAATATTTTCTTGTTATTTAAAGAGTAAATGCGCCTCTGGGCGGGTCCACATTGCGCTTTCACTTTACTTGTTACACAGAGGGAAGCGCAGCAGCACACAAACATGCCAAATATAAAAAATAAATAGAGTACAATGTAAAAGATGATTATTGTGTACATAAAGATAAAAATCCGGCTTGTCCTGTAGATTGTCTGCTCGTGCGCGAGCAGATGCGTTTCCTCTCTGGAGAAACATTGCCAGAAATAAGGTCTGTGGTCAAATATTTTCACGTTTTATTCTGTGACATAAAACACACCAATTATAATCCGCTTTTTAAAACGGCGGTTGCTAAAAAGTTGCTAAAAGCGACTACTTCCTTTGGCGGGGACGTTAGACGTCATCGCGCATATAAAGCTCACAAATAATGCAACATGATCACAAATCTCTTAAAACGTAGATGCGGATTCATTCACATAGTAATTACTTACCAGGGCACACATTTTTAATAAAGTTTGAAAGAGTTGTCGGAGGCTTGGTGGTGGTGACGTTGATATAGAGCGACCTTAAAGTCCCCGTTAACCGGAAGTTGCGATCATTTTTAATTTCTGTATTCTGACACATTTCCGAGTGAAAAAGAATTTCAAAGGAGAAAATTCGTGGGCGTGGCTTGTGTTTTTAACCGCGATTTGATTGGATGTGTAAAAACAGCTGTTGCATTGATTTTGAAATGAAACTGGCAGCAGACTGACAGTTGAAGGGGAGGAGTTAACAGATGCTCCGCCCAAGCAGTCTAATTTACGTCATTGGCGATGGATCGTCATTTCAGGGCGGAAGTGCATTTTCAGATTTTAATTTAAGATTATGAGGGTTCGTGAATTTTAAAAAGAGAATGACCCACATTGATAAGTTGTTTACTATAAACGCTGCAATATTTCATGAAAAAATAAGAATTGTCATTTTTAATTCACTGGGACTTTAAGTGTAGTCTGTTTATAGCATCGTGTTAGCTTTTTACTTCTGCCGATTGCATTTCAGCTTCAAAAGTAACACGTTGTGTTAATTTGTAAAGATTATCTTGATTGACAAAACGTGTAAACATCATGAACATTTGTTAATCACAGATCTTATTTTTTGCGGTCTTCCAAAAGTCTATGGGAAAAATGCATAGGCTTTCAGTCGAGGGAACCAGCGCGGCGCTTACTTCCGGGCACATCTCTGAGGTACTGGATAGTCCAACCTCTTTTTTGATGCTGATGTCAAGTGGTGAAGAGTTGTTGTTGGGGGGGGAATAGCTTAATGTTTTTAATTAAAAATTACAAGTGCAAATGAATAAAAAAAATAACGGTGTGTACAGATAAATCATTTATAATAATCACTGCAACACTGTGAAAAACACTCTCTTTGATTTCATGGGGACTTTAAGGCAATGAGGAAAAGGCATACACTAAAATGAAACATGAAAATAAATCTTCCACGTTGAGAAAGAGAAAAAAGTGAATACGTCTGGACAGGTGATATAATTTCATTTATTTGGCAAAAGAAACGAAACAGCTCATTCATCAGAGTGAAAATGATCCAGTGTGTTAATCAAACTCTCAGATGGATGATGGGAAATCTGCAGTGATATCTAAACCTTTCACTTGTGTTCTGTGAAACTTGAATTGTGTTCTGATAAATTCAATGTACAGATGGTCTTTATATTTGTTAAAACATTCAGTGGACACACTTCAGTAGATGTATACAAACCCTCATAATGAAACTGTCTACAAATCTGTTTTAGTCCTTATGAAATACCTTCGAGCTGGAATTAAAGTTACACTACAATCCCAAAACATCTTGTGTTTTATTGACTCCAAACAATACACCACAAAGTCAAAGAATTATAAATAAAAATCTTAGTTAAACCTTTGAGATGATGTGATATTTACACGACACATTATCCTATCAATTATTATCAATTTGATTGTAATGTAAAGAAAGATATATGATTAGATATATTTTTACATTTACATTTATTTGTTTGGCAGACGCTTTTATCCAAGTAGGAGAGCATATAAACATTTTGTCAACACGCTAAACAGTACGGTTAGTTTACAAGGCCATGCTAGGAGGATTAAAGCTGGAGGAATCAACAACAAGATTATTATTTTATAAACAAGACATAGACAGTTATTGGTTAGTCAAATAAATGTGGAACAGGTTTGTTTTGAGCTGAATTATAATTAAAAACTGTAAAATACTTCAGTAACACATTGAAAAATAATGAGAAAACCATACTAATGAAAATCATGAGAAAAAAAGTTACAGAAATGTTTACTCGTTTAATTTAAAGTGAAAAATGAAAGCCACAGGCACCCGCTGGGAATTAATAGAGAGCTCTTGTTGCGAAAGTGTCTCAAATATTCATCACAACTCAAACAAACAGAAAACGCTGATATTCTTCACCTCCAGACTCAGAATACACACAGACGAGTAAACATTGGCTGGACATACAGTAAATATATTTACATGAGAGAGAGAGAGCAGATCTCACACATCCACACCACGAGAGTTTAATATAGATCACACACGGTGTGGAGTCACACCACACACACACACTTTGCATTTTTAGATTTAAAAAAAAATATCGTTCTGTACGATTTATACGCTTTTCTGCCCGTGGGGACCTCAAATTTGGTTCCCACAGTGACACGAGTCCCCATGAGTTGGTGTGCATTCGGGTTTAGGTCCCCACCGGGATATACAAACATGAACACGCACACACACACACACGTCTGGTTTACTATCCCCGTGGGGACACTCCATAGGCGTAGGCATGTTTTTTATACTGTACAAACTGTATATTCTATCCCCTATCCCTAACCCTACCCCTAAACCTAAAGATCATAGAACACTTTTTGCATTTTTAGATTTGTAAAAAATATTGTTCTGTACAATTTATTAGCTTTTTTGCCCCTGGGGACCTCAATTTGGTCCCCACGGTGACACGAGTCCCCATGTGTTGGTGTGTATTCAGGTTTAGGTCCCCACCGCGATATACAAACATGAACACACGCACACACACACGCGCACGCACACAAACTATTAGAGAAAAATCTCATCCCTCACTCACATTTATAAAGAACTGGATTCTACATGATTTCTTAAATTCATCTTCATCTACATCCAGAAGAAATGATTAGAGCACAGCGAAATCGCCAGTGTTAAAAAAGGTCAAATGAACACTTTGAGAGTGTGGATTATATACACACTGTGAGTGTTAATTTGACATTTGACTGCGAGAGTGTGTTTGAAAGTACAGTAACGTGTTCTCCTGAACGCACACAAACTCATTTTAAGGTTCCATTAGTTTTGATTGAATTCAGCTCAAAGGAAAAACCCTCTTGATCCCTTAAAGGTCTTACAGTAAAGCTCTCTTTAGAGGGACCGAGGTTTAGGGAAGGTTTTTTCCGTACCGTTTGGCTTACAAATGCGTCTTCTGTAATATATCAGATTCATTTGAGTAATTGCTTTAATTTGACACGTTGATCAAAGCGAGCGTGTTGTGAAAGCTTTTACTGAGATCTCCGCGGCTCGTTTTCCAGCCGACACTGTTTACATGAGCGGCGAAGGACTGTTGGAGCATTACTGACATGCCTGACTTATCAAACCGCTGAGGTGTTTTTACCCATCACAACATTATCGTTTCTCTGAAAAGAAGAAAAAAACAACAGAAGAGAAAATGTGAAACATAAACACAGACGAGAAAGAGGGAGGGAGGGGCAGATGATGGTTTGATTGACAGCTCCTGCTTTCTAAAGCGGTTTATCAAATATATTTATCTGCATGCAGTCTGTTCAATCTATTCATTCATCCTCACATCATTTCAAACTCTTCTTTTTTTAGCGCTTTAAAAGAGTTCATGGCCGAAATGTTAAAAAAGTGAAAAACCTGACCCATTCAAAACTACTACACAAAATGAAACGAGTAACTTTAAACAGTCAGGTTATGAAGACGACAGCAGCTGTATGAATGAACGGCAGTGATTTTCTTCTTGTCAAATGAATCACATCAGTTTGCATTACAACACATTTACACTGCGACTCTGTTTCATGTCACGTTACAGTGCGGCCCGGCCCGAGACTTCATGAAACAGAATAACACAAGTCAGATAAACACCGTCCACCGCTGAACCAACCCGTTCTCACTCCCGACTCGTCACATATTTACGCTCGGTCAGTGCCCCTCGGCGTCACTTTTGAACGCGCAGGGCACCCTTTTGGCGTCGTTTTTCCACGAACAGGGAACTGCGTTGCTGTTTGCTAAATGCTCCAGACCGAGATGCGTGCAATTCTTAGCATTTCATAATTATTTATGGTTTAAATATTTTGTAGCACCTAACCCCAACCTCACCCTAAACCTAACCCTAAGCCTAACCACTTCTCAGCCATTTGAAAAGCAACACGCGAATACAAGTACAGTCACGGGTATTTATTGCACAAACTGACCAAAAGCATTACAAAATATAACAAACAACTCGTTTCGAAGACCTTTTTGCACCAAAGCCGTACAATAACTTTACATGAAGATTCCGCGCGTGTCCGTGAATACATGAAGTCGCTCCCATTCAAAAGATAAACCGGAACAGCTACAGATGAAGTCGGTCGCGGGAGCCAATACCGTTTCACGTTCAAAGCCAACGAAATGACGCGATCGGTCACGAGTCACGGGAGAGCCAATGGCATCGAAGCTGACGTAACTTCCTCTGGCGGCAATATTTGAACGTCGTTCCTTCACTGGATTTGAGATTTACGGCGGACGGTGATCGCTTTCAGATCTGTTCCTCATACAAATCGATCATTTCGCGTTGGTACCCTTGGAATATCTGTATTTTTGAACGACATTGTGGCTGCTTGTATTATGTGTTTTATATTACGATAAATAAACTGTTACATTACTTGCTCAAACTGTCTGAATAGCGTCATGTAAACGCAATTATCCTGGCCATTAAACTTAAATTAAACCCCGAAACATCATCATTGCAAATTATATCTAATATACATTTTCATAATAACGGTAAACTTCACGTCGAAAAACGACGCCAAAGGGTGTACCCTGCGCGTTCAAAAGATGACGCCGAGGGCACTGACCGAGCGTAAATATGTGACGAGTCGGGAGTGAGAAACGGTTTGGCTGAAAACCAATCCCTCATCCTCCTCTCACCATCTCCCTCTCTCTTCTCTCCCCCCTCTCCCTCCCTCCGTCCCTCTCCCATCCCTCCTTCCTCCTCTCGCCCCCTCTCCCTCTTCACCTCCCCCTCTCCCTCTCCCTCGCCCTCGCTCTCTCTCCCTCTCCCTCTCCCGCTCTCTCTCCCTCTCCCTCTCCCTTGCCCTCGCCCTCTCGCTCTCTCTCCCTCTCCCTCTCCCCTGCCGCCTCCCTTTCCACCTCCCTCTCCCCTGCCGCCTCCCTTTCCACCTCCCTCTCCCCTGCCGCCTCCCTTTCCACCTCCCTCTCCCCTGCCGCCTCCCTTTCCACCTCCCTCTCCCCTGCCGCCTCCCTTTCCACCTCCCTCTCCCCTGCCGCCTCCCTTTCCACCTCCCTCTCCCCTGCCGCCTCCCTTTCCACCTCCCTCTCCCCTGCCGCCTCCCTTTCCACCTCCCTCTCCCCTGCCGCCTCCCTTTCCACCTCCCTCTCCCCTGCCGCCTCCCTTTCCACCTCCCTCTCCCCTGCCGCCTCCCTTTCCACCTCCCTCTCCCCTGCCGCCTCCCTTTCCACCTCCCTCTCCCCTGCCGCCTCCCTTTCCACCTCCCTCTCCCCTGCCGCCTCCCTTTCCACCTCCCTCTCCCCTGCCGCCTCCCTTTCCACCTCCCTCTCCCCTGCCGCCTCCCTTTCCACCTCCCTCTCCCCTGCCGCCTCCCTTTCCACCTCCCTCTCCCCTGCCGCCTCCCTTTCCACCTCCCTCTCCCCTGCCGCCTCCCTTTCCACCTCCCTCTCCCCTGCCGCCTCCCTTTCCACCTCCCTCTCCCCTGCCGCCTCCCTTTCCACCTCCCTCTCCCCTGCCGCCTCCCTTTCCACCTCCCTCTCCCCTGCCGCCTCCCTTTCCACCTCCCTCTCCCCTGCCGCCTCCCTTTCCACCTCCCTCTCCCCTGCCGCCTCCCTTTCCACCTCCCTCTCCCCTGCCGCCTCCCTTTCCACCTCCCTCTCCCCTGCCGCCTCCCTTTCCACCTCCCTCTCCCCTCCTCGCCCCTCCCTCCTTCCCCTCCCTCTCCCTCTGCCGCTCTCCCTTTCCACTCCCTCTCCCCTCGCCCCTCCCTTCCACTCCCTCTCCCTCTCCCGCCTCCCTTTCCCCTCCCTCTCCCCTCCCTCCCTTCCCCTCCCTCTCCCCTCCGCCTCTTCCCCTCCTTCCCCTCTCTCCCCTCCGATCCCTTCCCCTCCCCTCGCCCTCCCCGCTCCTTTCCACCTCCCTCTCCTCTCCTCCCCTCTCCCTCTCCTCTCCTCTCTCTCCCTCTCCTCTTCTCCCCTCTCCCTCCTCCTCTCACTCTCCTCTCTCCCCTCCCTCCTCTCACCTCTCTCCTCTCCCTCTCTCCCTCTCTCTCCCCCCTTCTCCACCAGCTGCTTACTGAAAC
>NC_079899.1:26043501-26068115 GCF_024868665.1 Triplophysa rosa | reverse complement strand
GAATCCATGATTTGATTAGACTGGAAAGAGCCGAGAGAATTCCACTCACAGCGGCCTTGTAAAGATCAATTACACCATTTCCTTTGAAAGACGAGAAGACATGAGACCATGTGCACTCAGATACACAAACTTCAACAACAAATTTTTGGAGAGAGTTTTGGTATTATTTTTAAGTTTGGGTTTACCGTTGTTCAGAAGAGCGGTGTTTGTGCCTATAGGCTGAAGGAGGCACGATATGAGTCATGAAGTAACTGTGCTAATGCCAGTACAGAGACCACCAGTCTCTTCTCACTTGACCAACTCTGTTGTAAAAAATTGTATATTTTAATATGAAAGTAAGAGAACCATGAACTTTGAGTTAGACACGTTTTTGTAAATCATTTTTTATTTGTTTACTCAAAGTAATATTTCCTTAATATCTTAACAAATACTAAATGTATTTAATAAGTAGAATTTACTTTATTTTGGTTAGTAAGTTGTTCTTGAATTTTAGCAGCACATTTACTCAATACCACAACTCAACGACACACATGAGACAGGCTTCGATCGTTTTAACATGAAATCGGCATTTTCAGTGACCTGAGATCCTCCGCATAAGAATCCATCATTTGGTCCTGAAGACACGGTCAGTGTCAGAGTTTCACAACATCCAGAGAGTGAAAAACAACGAGAGAAAAACATGAAGCCAGCAGCGGTGACATGAGGAGAGAATGAACTCTGACGACTCATCGTGACAGAATGTTTTGCTTGTGTTCTGCGGTTTAATGGAGATGTTTGGCAGCGGACGTTATCAATGTTTCTTAAAACCTGTGTCCCTGAGAGACAGGCGGCTCGATAAAGAAAATAAAGTGTTTCCCATTAGCACCAGAAACAATAAGATATTACGACAGAAATAAACCCACGTTCCTTCAAACTTAAAAACATTCAAGATAAAGAAAATATGAGTGAGGGTGGGAGTCGCACCCATCTGCATCTCAAAACTCAAAACACTGAAACTGGAATGATGGATGAAACTTACTCAGCGCTCAATAAACACACACGCACGCACGCACACGCACGCACACACGCACACACACACACACACACACACACACACACACACGCACACACACACACACACACACACACACATAACATAACCCTAACAATCACACACAACTGTCTGCTCTTTTAGATTTTCAATAAAGTTAATTGTGTATGATTTATAAGCTTGTTTCCTCATGGGGACAAAAAACGTCCCCTCAAGGACAAGGGTTTTGGATATTGGATACACACATAATCCCAAAGTATACAAATGTGAGAATTTTACATTAAAGCATACATTTTAAAGTTAGACTTTACATTTTGATGTCGTTTCCACTATTGAATATATTACACAGTATTTAGTTCAATTACATCAGAAGTAACTGTAATTAAATTACAGAAAAAATAAGAGTAATCCCTTACTTTACTTTCTCAAGGGGAAAGTATTTAAATTGCAGTAACTAATTACTTAGTAACTAGTTACAGCCAACTCTGGTCACATGATCCATCAGTGTTGAGAGGGTTTACTGCACTCCAAATAGGGAAGGAAGAGAGCACACATTCCTAAAATCCCAGCTCGATCTGGAAAAACTACACCGGGTTCATTTATTTAAACAAAACACTTTGCCAATTTGTCCTTGCTGCTGGACATGAGAGAAGTTAATTGATTCGGGCACAGAAACACTTCTGACATATGTCAAAGGAAAGCACCTGTACAAGAGCTGGCAGCCGTACTTCCACAAACCAAACCCAAGGCGTTCAACCCTAAACATCCGCCCGGCGTTCACCGCTGAAGCTGCAGGCGTCGAGACGGCTTTGAGTCTGGCACACGTCTTTAAACCAGACTCATCGTGAATGAATAGACTTCTATTAGATTAAAACCCCCCAATGGTTAAATATATCTGAGAGACCACCCATCACGAGGGTCCGTCCGCTAAACAAACAGTGTCAACAACATGTCATACAAATGAGAAGTAAACAAACAGATTTATAAAAACAAAAACAGGTCTGTGGAGTTTAGCTTGCTGACAGGATTTTTTCCCTTTAATTTGGCAGCACAAACTGTAAGATCAGAGTTTTGAGTCTCTTGTGACCCTTTTTTTACCTGAAAGGAATAAAATGAACTTTAAAAGTTTTGCAACAAAGTTTCAGTGAAATGGATGCTGATGTAGACACCAGTGCGGCACTTTTAAATCAGCACAAACTTTTATTATCTTCATATTAAGACTTTACTTTTATCCTTTACGAAAATACCTGCCAAGAACCACCTCGAGCCAAAACACAAAGAGACGATGATGTGCTCAAAGAAAACCACTCCTGATGGCCATTAAGATATTTTGCCATTATTTTCATGACAATAAGTTTCTCATAAAAGAAATGGTTTTACTCATTTATCGTTACTGTAACACTGATGAAATATGAAATATTTTTCAATAAGATGTAAGTGAATGATTTAAAGTGAACAAACTTTAACACCACAGCAGGAATAAAATACTTCTCAACACGTCTCAGAGAAATACTGTGACAATGAAATTCATTTTTATACTTTAAATTCGTAAATATATTCACTGACACACAAACTTTCGTCATTTTCACGTTACTTCATCAAATGTACACTTTGCAATTGGCACCTGAACACATGAACACAGACACACTTTACACACGTCCATCAGACTTTACTGTATACAAGTAAAAGAATATCATTTATATACAAATATAGGTCGGATTTGTCATTAAGACTTATTATGAAGTGTTTAAGGCTGAGTTTATACTGTACATCGGCTGGGCTGTTTCCTCATACTTGTTAAATGAAATATTTACCTCACAGTTTGGAGTTTAAAGAATGTGTCCGAGCACTAGAGGTCACTGTAATGAATGATGTGTTTCTGTCATCTGAACCTGAATCCGTCTCTGTGTCATCTATCATCTGACCTCAGCATTCACATTCACCTCCTCATCACACTCAAGAGTCAAGACAAAAAACACTGAACCTGAACCTGAACATACAGAAGTGAACAACGATGAAACGATGATACAACTGGACACGAGACTGGTTTGAATTCAATATACGTCACTTTGGATAAATGCTCAATATTTGACATTTAGACATAACATTACATATTTTTATATTTATAATACATTATATATTTCAAACTATTTTAAGGGAAAGCAGACCAAAAATGTCAAATAAAAATATATAGAAAAACATATAGTAAGAATAATTTTGATTGCATTTTGAGAATACCCCACACCTGCTTCTGAATTTCATGACAGAGATATATAAAAAGTAAGATTACTTTAAGAACTTTTTACTGCACTTATGCTTCTTGTTGTCCTTATGTTGTTCCAATTGTTTCTATTGTTTACCTCATTTGTAAGTCGCTTTGGATAAAAGCGTCTGCTAAATGACTAAATGTAAATGTTCTGAATGTTTAAAAAGTGAAGAAAGAAAAATGTGCACAAAAATCAAGTTGACAGGATCAGCCTCAAAGTCTTCAGTGTCTGTGATGTTGTGTGTCCTTCACTAGTCTGTGTGTGAGTGTGTCAGGGTACCCGCTCTAAGCCGAATGTCAAATTCCCTGACTTTTCACTGACTTTCACTGACTCAAAAGTAGAATTTCCATGACCTATAATGAATGAAACCCAGTCTTTGAAGTGGCAGTTTTTTAGCCAAAGCTCTTGAAATGTACATTTTCCTGGCATTTTGCCGTAGTTAGGAGCTACAGGTGACTGCATGTGACTTAAGTGAATGCCAGATGACAAGCGGGAAGGGAATAAAATGGCGCTAAAGATAACCAAAACAATATGCAAAAATGTGTAAAAACACACAATAAAAAATACAGTATAGAAAAATTACATATTGATAAATGTAAACTCAAATTTTAAGTAACAAACAAAAATCCCTGATATTCCATGACTTCGACAAAAAATACATAAAATTCCATGACTTTCAATGTCTGGAATAGACCTTTTAAAATTCCATGATATTCCAGAAATCCCATGACCCGTGAGAACCCTGATGTGTGTGTGTGTTATTTTTGCCTGCTTTATCAGAACATAAGTGCCTGACCCAAACCCTAATAATATATAAGGTTAATCATATAAAGATCTCAAACCTTAAAACCAAGTCTCGACCCTCAAACAGGCCTTTAAAGGGCTCTCAGAAAGTGAGCCAAAATGTCCAGACTTCACCCCACTGGTCTAAAACACCACGCTCACTCTCTCTGACACATTATGCAGGTGACGCATGAAGGATTTCTCCTGTAGTTTGTGGGTCATCAGCAGATCTCCACCTGAACTCAATAACTAATGACTGAAGGGTTATCACCGTCACACCCTCTTTAGTGTACACTACTGAGATGACTTACAGCCCTGGAGAAATAAACACATGAACACTGCGGCATTGTGCAGGAATACTCCAACTCTCTCATTTGACGCTTGAGGAAATTACAGCGTGTTGAAAGACCATAATACACACACGGACACATCTGAGATGTTCTTTAAAGTCACCATGAAACGGAAGTTGCGATCGACTTCTTTTCCGTATCGTGACGTATATCCGAGTGAAACGGCTTCTGAAATTAGAGAAAATGTAGGGCGGGGCTTTGTCCTTCCCTTTTTGATTAGTTTGTTGTAAGTTGGGTCTGGAGGGGAGGGCTAAAGATGCCTGGCCATTGGACAGTCAGTATAGTCCTACCTCCTTTTTGTTGCTGACGTCATGTGGTGAAGAGTTGTTGTTGAGAGGGGGAGAGGAGCTTCAGGTTTTCGATTAAAGATTACAAATGAAGTGCAAATGATTTTTTTTTAAATAATGGTGTGCACGGATAAATCATTTATAATAATCACTGCAACACCGTGTAAAACACTTAGAATTTTCCTGTTTAATTTCATGGTGACTTTAAAACACAACACCGCTCATCTAAATCACATGATCACAGTTATTTATGATACATGATGCCGTGATGGATGTATGTTACAGGTTTATAACGCCTGCCGTCGGGGCACGTGGACTCTACCATCATTCTTTATGATCTCATTTATAACACAAACCACATTCTGTACATCTGACCTGAGACTGTAAATCTATCGAAAACATACAGACCGAGCAGCTTTAGACCGGGGTTACATTCATGTATGTAAAGTGAACCAAATACACCAAACCTGTACAGAGAGAAAAGGGTTGGGATCCCAACCAGAAGGGCTCTGTTTTTTTTTTAAAGAACCGGAACCGCACTGAAAAAAATGATTTTTGCTGCTTGTCCAATTTACTTAACATACTTAAGTTAAATCAACACAACTTTTGGAAAATTGGGTCACAACATGATTTTTTAATGTTTAGTCATATAACTGAATCCATTCATGTCGGGACAACATAAAGGAGTTGTGTTGTGTCAACATAAAATTGTTACAGTTGGGCAGAGGACTTATATTTCCAAGCATGCTTAGCGTATGACTGCATTTTGAGTTATTTTCTTAAATTAGTGTTATTTTATGCATTTTTTAGTTAGTGTTTACTGTTCATTTCTCTTTAGAGTTTTGAAGAGTTTGTTGTATTTTTGAGTTTTGTGGCTACCATTATTCAGAAAAGCGTTGCCTTTGGTGAGGTAGTGGGCGGTTACATTTTTAACTTCTGTTGAGTTCTCTTAACTCATTATCTTCTTATTGAAGACAAATGAAAGTTTTGTCTGATTATTGTTAATAATGTATAAAATAAAAAACTGTTCTTGGACGCCTTCATTGAATCAACTAATCGATAAAATTCGTTTTTTTATTTACTTATAAAATCCTGAAAATAAATCGGATCCTGAAAATCCTTTGTGCCATACAAACATCTCGCTTGACTTGACCTGTGATTGCTTCTTTGCACATCGTCTTCTTTTTCACATTTGAATATTCTGCTTCTTTACGACAGTTTCATGGTTTGAAAAGCACATTCAGACCACACTTCACAAAAGCAGAAATGATGTTTAAGAACGTGATGTGAGAGAGGCAGCGAGACCGCCGAGCCGTCAGATTTAAGAGCTCTCTGACTCCACAGGTCAAAGGTTAAACTAATGAACATTTAAAGTTGCTTGACTGGTTTTTTTTGGGTGAGGGCGGGCAGCATGCAGAGCTGCGGGGTGAAAGGTTAAAACTACGGTAATGTGTGAGAGCTGACGGCGTGACCTCTGCGAGATCATTCTCTCGCTCTGTGATTTTATCTGCGGACGTGATGTTTGTTGGGTTGTGTTCAGGGGAATTCTGCTCTGTGGTAATGCCATGACAAGGTGTAAGGCCGTGTTTATCTAAGCACTGAAAGCAAGCGCAGTTATTTACTTAACTCCACACATTTCTCATATCACATTGCAGCGGTCGGAACGAACGTGATCCCTTTCACAACGCTGGAAAAACAGAGAGAAGCCTTTCATGCAGTCCGTCATGATGCTGTTTGTACTGGATTACACATTTATGTAAAACCACTTTCCACAAGCACACGCATGTAAAACACGCTTGCCTTATCAATGACCACAAATGACATGTTATAAGAGTGCATTCCTATCATTGAGAAATGAAGTCAGATGGTTTGAGAATGATTTTCAGTCTTACCAGATTGATGAGCTGTGTGTGTACGATATCTTCCACTAGGGCGGCGGTCTCGTGCAGCGGTCGTCTCGCGTCACCCAGAGCAAACCTGCAAATCAAACACACACATTTATGAAAAATTATTTCCCCAAACCGTTCTATAACTTTCTATAGCTTGAGTTTAGAAAACACTTCACAATCACTAAAAGTACATCTCAAAACCAGTTCAGACAAACGATCTGAAGTGAAGTGTGTTCATAGAAATAAACATTAAAGTCCCAGTGAAATTAAAAATGACAATGCCTATTTTTCATGAAATATTGCAGCGTTTATTGTAAATAGTTTATCAATGTGGGTCATTTTCTTTTTAAAACTCGTGTACTCTCATAATCTTCAGTTAAAATCTGAAAAAGCACTTCCGCCCTGAAATGACTATCCATCTTAAATGACTTATGTTAGATGGCTTGGGCGGAGCATCCTTTAACTCCTCCCCTTCAACTGTCAGTCTGCTGCCGGTTCCATTTCAAAATGCAACGACTGTTTTTACACATCCAATCAAATCGCAGAGAGAAACAAAAGCCACGCCCTCTAATTTTCTCATTAGAAATTCCATTTCACTCGGAAATGCGTTAAAATACGCAAGTAAAAACGATCGCCACTTCCGGTTCACAGGGACTTTAATACCTTAATTAGACAATAAAAAACACAACGTTCAGGACAGATGACTTGTGTATTCAAAGTAAGAGAGATATCAACATCTTCTGCAGGACTTAATTCATAGTTCTTCCCGCTGCAGCTGCCAAAACATCCCAGTTTAACATCCAAACAGAAATTTCATCCAAAACACCAGAACAAACCACTGACTGACCACACACTCACACCTTAAACACAGATGAGATTTTTATTTCATCTCAATTAAAAATAATAATAATACTGGATGACATCTGTGCGATAAATGAATGCAACAGTCAAGTAGGTGATAAATCAAAGATGTAACTCAATATATTAGAGACGGAGGGCTTTAAGACGGATCGACAACCATCATTAATATAATAAATATCAACTATACATGAGAAAAATAAAAGAGAGATCCACAGCACTATAGAACACGCACGCACGCACGCACGCACGCACGCACACACACACACACACACACACACACACACACAGTAAATGTGTCACTGGCCAACAACAGAATTCTCTTCTATCAACAGTAGTTTTCATGATAAGAATTTAACTCAACTCAACTTTTATTTATTTAGCGCTTTTTACAATTTTCATTATTACAAAGCAGCTGTACATGAAAACATGTTAACTATAAGCAATACATTAAATAACATACACGCACTGATGCACACCAAACACACACAGACACACACTCGGAATCCAAAGGCTAGGAATCGGATCGGAATCGATAGGAATAGGAATCGGATACTTGAAACTGAAATTTCAATTCGTCTTATCAATTCCTGTGTGCAGAAATGTGCATGTGTTAACTTGTGATAAAGCACAGGAGCCACAAATTGACCATAGTTTCATTATATGAACTACAGTTTAATGTAGTTAAGCTATGGTAATACAAATTGTAATTAATCAGACAAAACATGGTTGCTACGTGTATATACAGTGTACACAAAACCAGTCAATAAGCAGGTTAAATGACCATACAGGTTGATATCTAAATGTTTTACTTCAACTGTGGAATCGATAAGCAGAATTGGAATCGAAATGGGAATCAATACATTTCAAACGATACCCAACCCTGTGATGACACACTTCATCATCATCATCATCGTCCGTTTATAAATAAGCTGAATGTTTGGATAGATCTGATGTTTATGTGATGATGGGTCTGTATTTGTTTAGAGACAGAGAGAGCAGAGGAACTGCTGTAAACACACAACCCAGAATCCAGAAAACAATCAATGCTTCAAGATCTGAGATTTTGACAGTAAACATCACATCCGCAGGGACCCGCGGCCAGACGCTCTACAGGGTCAACATGATGCCACATGTCATCGCAGAGTCCTTCAACACAACCTGACACTATCCTCAAATATACAAGTAAAAAAGAACACATTTCATATTCAAGGAAAAGTTCTGCAAACATCATTTATTTACCCTCCCGCCACCTCTTCAGTGGAACACAAACCAAGATATTTTGAAATGATGACAGAATTGTGTCTCTTATTCCTGAGCTGATGTTTTTTAGAATCTTCACGCTCTGCTTTAATAAGAACCACTAATAAAGATTTACATGCACATATAATAAGTGTTAAACAAACACAGTCCTCAGAGTTATTATTTCAGGGTTAACCAAAGCAGAATTATGATGATGACGATGATGATGATGAAATGTGCCTGATGTGTTTTTCATGACTTTGACTCGGCCGTCGAGCAGCTCGAATGACGCTTTATAGAATCATATTTTACTACACAAGTTACTGGGGAAGATAAAGTCGAAGCTTTAAATCTCTGTCTCCATCTGTAATCTGAATGAAAACACCCAATATAAACTACAGCACACCAACTGCAGCCCTAAAACACCAGATGAATGAAGACTTCTGACACCAAAACATCCTCAAATCTAAGAATAAAAACCCATGAGAAAGAAAAATCACAGGTGTGATCTCTTTAATTTCTCAATTATTTCTCTGTCTCTTCTCCACCAATAAGCTGGTGTGTGGTGGGGTGTGTGAGGAGATTCCCTCTTCCATGTAAAGCGCTTTGAGTGCCCAGAAAAGCACTATGTAAATGTAACGAATTATTATTATTTTAAACATCAGTGAGATTAAATGGAGAGCAAATTGAAACTTTTGCTAAAGACCATGTCCACTAAAGGCTTGTACACAACGGGATGCTAATCGCGCGTGTTTATCGTTGACGTTTAACGCCTCGTGACTAAACAAAGGGCGTCAATGTGAGTGTGCACACCGACGTGCAAAACGGCAGGCGTAAAAGCGTCATATAAAAAAACGCCTCAGGCTTGTTTTTTTTGTTTGACGCACCGCGTTAAAAACTGGCCGACCAATGAGATTGGCGCTTTTGTTCACGTGCCTGGAGCTGCTGATGTTACAGTAAAACACCACTTGGTGGCGCTCAAACACAAAACGGTCCAAGCACACATTGACGAAGAGGAAGCAAGATGAATTCTTCTGTGTGACAAGCGAACGTTAGAAGCAAGTTGCGCAGCGCCACCTTGTGTACGCATAAAGTTGCGCAGCGCCACCTTGTGTACGCATAAAGTTGCGCAGCGCCACCTTGTGTACGCATAAAGTTGCGCAGCGCCACCTTGTGTACGCATAAAGTTGCGCAGCGCCACCTTGTGTACGCATAAAGTTGCGCAGCACCACCTTGTGTACGCATAAAGTTGCGCAGCACCACCTTGTGTACGCATAAAGTTGCGCAGCACCACCTTGTGTACCGGGGTTTTTCTGTTGTTCATTAAGCGCCATCTATGTCAAGGAGTGAATTTGCATGTTCACTCTGCTCATCGCCAGTGAAAATCGTTTGGGTATAAACAGCGAAAAACGTCTCGAAAACGCTGGCGATAAGCGCGTGCGATTATTGTCCCGATGTGTACAAGTCTTAACGCGTTTCCGTTTGAAAACTCATCTTTTTCTCTCTGTTTTTGCCTTTCGCCCACACTGAGACAGTGTTTTTATTAACGAAAACTGAGCTTTTAGAAAACGCACTTGAAAGTGGATACATTTGATGAGGGAAACGGAGGGGTTTTTCATCATGTGACGCAGTTGTTTCGGCTGCTCTTCAGTTGATAGCATTAATGTCAGTTCATGCATACTTTAGATTGCATTTTAGGAGACGTAATATTTCATTATTCGCAGTTATTGTTTGGGAGCGGAGCGCGAGTTAAGTTTCACTTTTGCGGCTTTATAGTCTTGTGTTACCCGCAGCAACATCTCTAAGTTACCGTCTATTTAAAAAACTGTGTCTTTGCTCCACATTGCCGCGACATAACTATGCAGAAAGTAAATAAACTTCTGACAGAAATGACTCATGCTGACGTGTCTTAGGTTTTACTCATGCGCAGTACATGGATGTAAGTGTTTTCAGACGTTTCAGTGTGGATGGGAAGGGTTTGGGAAGCGCTAGTGTAGACGAAGAGCGTTTTGAAAATGAAAACGGAGTTTTCAAACGAAACCGCACTAGTGTAGACAGGATCAAAGTCTCATCTGTGTCTCAGATATTTCTCCTGAGAAAAAGAGTCTCACAAATGAGCTCAGATTTGTCAAGTCTGCAGTCAAAAGTCAATTTCATTGAATTGAATGTAAAATCTGAGACGCAACAGAGAAATCTCCTGAACTATAAAAGATCATCTGGTACTGGTACTAAACAAAGTCCACATCACAACACCTTTAATCAGACAAATCCTGTAAAGGTCACATTTAACTACAAATAATAAAAAAATGAAGATCCTAGAAACAGACGAGTGTTTTTTTCTCAGTAATGTTCATCAGGACGCCAGGTCGAGCTGTTTTACATGAGGTCATATCACGGCACGATGAAAACATCTCATTACTGTGGCTCATCGAATAGAAAAGTTAATGTTTAGCTACAGAATAAACCGGAACATTTGAATATTTCCTGTATATCTCATTTCAGCCCTGGAAACCTTTCAGACCCGCACTTAACACTTTATCCAGGACTTTTCCACTTTCAAACGTGTGTGTGTGTGTGTGTTTATAGTGATGGGGTGCGGCTGAACTGGACTATTTTCAGAGCGTGTGTGCAGTAAATCTCTACACTCCAGTTTAATATGACAGAATTCAAGCACACGCGTGTTATTCTTTAATCTGAATGGTTTAATGAGCGGATAAAACACACACTTGATCTTTATCATGTGTAAATGTGCCACACTACGAACTAAAAACACAACCGTACATACAAAAGACTTAGACCCTGTCCACACTAATGCGTTTCCGTTTGAAAACCCATCTTTTTCTCTCCGTTTTGGCCTTTCGAAGACACTGAGATGGCGTTATTGTCAACAAAAACTGAACTTTTCGAAAACGCACTCGAAAGTGGACACATTTGAAAACGCTGTTTTTTTGGTGCATTGATTACTTAGGACAAAACAATGGTTTTACTACAGTAACCATCGTTTACTATGTTTTTTTACAAAAAGCATGGTTTTCAAAACTTTCAAAACTAACTATTTTTTGATAACCATTGTTTTACTACAGTAACCATGGTTTTTTTCAATTTTAACTGTAGTAAAACCATGGTAAATTTTCATAAGGGAAGCTGGAGCGCCATGCTTGTTCCCACTTGAGAAAATGGGTGTATGTACTGGATATGACGTTAAAACTTGATTAGTTTGCTGTATTGATATTTTTTAACAGCCAAACGCAGTTTCTGCTGCTCTCCTTCTGATAGCATTAATGTCCGATTATTATCTGTCGCATTTTAGGAAACGTAGTATTTAATTACTCGCAGTTATAGAGTTTAGTTGGGAAACGCTTGAAAACGCTAGTGTGGAGGAAGAGCGTTTTGAAAACGAAATGAAACCGCACTTGTGTAGCCAGAGAATTACAGTCTCCGTTTTCAAAACAAGAGGAAAATCTATTTCTACAACTATTTTTCAAGTATACACTTCTAAAACTTCAGCGTGTGTGAATGTTTAGATGTCTGGATTACGATCATTAGCGTTATAATTCAATGAAAAGCTCCTTTATGAGCAAACACACGCGACTGTAATAGACACACACTCATTTCCCTGTGAAAGCACACAAAAACGCTGAAGTGGACATGTGATGTTACTGGCAGATAGTGTCTGCAGAAATAAACAGTCGTGGCAGCTCCGGCCGTAAGTGAAAGCACAGTTTATTGTTTTCTCCAATACATTGGCAAGTGATTTTGAGACCTTCAACACTTATTACACATCGCTTATTTGACTTCGACCAAGCAAACACAATCATTTCTGCCGAGATCTCCAGGGCACATTTCGGAAATATTCACAATGTCTCAACGCAAGTCAAATGGAACCAAACCGTGTGTTTACATCAAGTCATTTATGATCACGGTTTAAGAATATAGAAAGGAAAATGAAAAACATTTTGTGAAAGCAACAACTGAACTGAACCATTTCGATACAATTCCTATATTTTTCTTCTTCTATTTAAAGTGATTTATCACGTCCAGAAAACACCTCAGAGATGTGAATGTATGGTTTATGTGTTGAGGTCTAAGTGCACAATAACACAGATCATTCTTTCTGAGAAAAACAACTTTCATTTGAGGTAAAGTCATAGTGAAAAGCACCTGTGTGTGAGTGCTGGACGGCAGCGGGCAGAAATCCTTTATCACAAACACATGTGCAGCAGTTTCTCTCCGTGTGTAATGAAGATAAGTGAGTGATTATTGATGTTTCCCTCCTTCATAATCACATTTCAAACGCTCACGTCTGCACACATAAAGAATCACCAGTCTGTGATGGAGGTCAAACGTACAAACAAACTACACAAACTTCACAAGATCACAACAATCTACAAAAACACTCAGCGTCATTTCATTTGCTGACATGCACACAGGGTGTAGTCAAGGGTTGTAGTATGCACTGAAAAAGCAAAAACAACTAGTTGGATTTTACCTAATTTACTTTTTTAAAATAAATTTACTTAAAGTGACACTTCACCCAAAAATGACAATTCTGTCCTCATTTCCTCTCCTTCGAGTTGTTCCAAATGTGTATAAATGTCTTTGTTCTGATGAACACTGAGAAAGATATTTGGAAGAATGCTTATAACCAGACAGATCTCTACACCCATTGACTCCCATTGTAGGAAAATAACTTCACCAATTTTGTTTTGTTCTGCTGAACACAAAAGAAGACATTTTGAAGAATGTAGGACCGTAAACAGTTCTGGGGCACCTTTGACTACTATTGTATTTTTTCCTACTATGGGAGTCAATGGGTGTCGAGATCTGTCTGGTTATACGCATTCTTCCAAATATCTTTCTCTGTGTTCATCAAAACAAAGACATTTATACATATTTGGTGCAACTCGAAGGCGAGGAAATGATAACAGAATTGTCATTTTTTGGGTGAAGAATCCCTTTAAAGATTTTTGTGGCAAGTTTTTGCACACTGTTTTTAACACAAGTAAATTAACACAAGAAATAAGTAAATCCAGATGTTTTTTTAGTGTGTAGACTAGCTAGGTAACATTTGTCAACTAGTTAAAGTCAATGTTATTTTATATTTTATAATGGAATCCATTGACTTTCTTAAAACTTATTTCCCCAGCATTGATGAGTTTTTCTGTCACTCCATGATGTTTACACTGTTATACAGAAGAACTTTTGAAAAAGTACAGATCAAAAAACAAGCAAATACTCAAATATTTGTTTTACTCATCGTGCTGAATCAAATCTGGGCAAAGTCTTTGACAAAAACACAATTTTCACAATTTTAAGCAGAGGCTTTTTTCTTTCATTATATATTTTAAATGTTTGCGGACGCACAAAACAGTCCAGGTGCTATGAAAGTTTTGTGAAACCAAATCTGGTGAAGAAAGAGTTCATGGATGTTTCTGATGTAATTGTGAGTAATTCATCAATTCCTGTTATTCAATGCAAAGAGAAATCTGTCGTCAGAATGTAATAACCGGCTTCATATCCGAGGTGATTTACAGCTCTAAACTCTGTACTGAAGAACAGAAATGAAGATGAAAACGTATGCTGCCGATTACCCAGAAACTAAACACACACTACCATATCAACACATATACAAACATACAGATGGTTTATCTTTCTTTCCACAGTTCTTCAAAGCGCCAGAACTCATAAATACACAGATATGAATGTTGTTGTGCGGTATTGTGAGTATTTCTGGCTCCTACACCGTTTCGTGTGCTTATTTTTCCACAAGAACTGTCATTCTGTGCCATTCACTGCCAATGAAATCTATGGGATGAAATCTTGGATGGGAAAAGCTTTGAATGTGATGTGTTTGCTTACATTCTGAAGCTGTGACGTCAAACCAACATGATTCAGACACATCGCTAACTAAACTACTCCGTAGATCCAGAGAGAAGACGCTGGCGCATCACTTAGAATAAACCTGACATTGACATGTTTCTCCTCATGACATCAAACGTCACACAACGATACAAATACAACCTTCAGGCCACACAGACAGAACAAAAGAGCGACGTCACTTTCAACATCTATAGAGGTCAAACAGGTCCCTGAAAATGAGAATTCTTGAATTATTTATGTCAAACCTGTATGAGTTTCTTTCTTCTTCAGAACACAAAAGAAGATATTTTGAAGAATGTTGATAACCAAACAACACTGAACTCCATTGACTTCCATTGTGTGAACACAACATTTCTCGAAATATCTTCTGTTGCGTTCCACTGAAGAAAGACTCACACACACACATGAAAGAGAACAAATGATGACAGAATTGAGATTTTTGGGTGAATTTCCCCCTTAAAGCCACAATATGGAATATTTGGCGCACTTTCGAAACAACAACAAAAGGCGAAGCTAAATGACGTTATGTAGGTGAGTGGAATCATGGGACATGTCGTTTTCACCATCTAGAGGCGTATGGAGATCGCCCATCATGTTCACGGACGAGGTAATGAATGAATTTTATTTTATGTCATCGTAATGAATTAGCTTTCAAGAAACGTGGAGTGTAATGCTACGTTAGCACGCGACTGATATTGGACTTTGTCAATTGATTTGGTAGCGTAATGCTACACAGTTTTACCTGTTTAAAACAGTCACACAGTCGTTGTTTAAAAAGTAAATTGGAACGAACCCACAGTATTTACAAGTAACGTTATTGGCTACATATTATTGTGCGACATATGCTGTATTTCATAGGGTAACTGCATTCATAACTATTCAAATAATCTGTGCATGAGTATTTCGTGCACAATAAAAAAATGTGCTTACCTGTCTATTAAAACACATGCGAGCGGACTCACTGTCGAGACCAAGTTGGTCGCGAAGCTCTCTCCATTTAGAAAACGCTTTTATTAATATTAAAAAGGATATTAATCCTTGTTTTATTTCTTCGTTTGTCCATAAGCCTGCTTGCCTCGTTTGGCCTACGTTTACGCTTTTTTGTGTTTCCTTTACTCGCCAAAGAGTAATCGTGATCCATAATAACAGAACAACAGATGCTGTATAACCACTTCCGCACGTAGTTTCTATAACCGGAAACTGAGGGTAGTGCGGAGCAGCGGATATTAAGTCACTGATATGTGACAAATACAAGGGAGACGAGGGACGGGGCATTATTTTAAAGAGGAATTTCTCTGGATTTGCACATTCTTGGGAACATTTGGGATAATGTAAGTACACAACTGCATGAAATATATCACACTGTGCAAGCGATTTTTGGATATTTCATAACAAAATTCTTCCATATTGTGGCTTTAAGAGAAGAGCGAGAGAGTATATTACTGTATATTTTCCTTTCAGACTATTGTGGTTTTCCTGTTCTGTCAGTCGGCTGTTGATTGCACATTGAATTATAATTTATAAATATCGGTTCTGTTACTCACAGCCTCAATCTGAATGAAGGCCTTCACAAAGTCATGTCGACTCTCTTCAGTTGTGATCTATTTTAATCTCGGCAAACACAAAGTGTCTTGGCTCTTTCCGGATGGTCATGAATCAACATTTACAATCGGTCATCTGGACATACTGTACAGCCGTCTCAGATTTGATGTGCAATTTTGCACACACACACACACACACACACACTGAATCCAAACCATTATTTAAACAAAATTACACCAACAACAGACCGCAGCAAATGGTAAAATTAGGGTCTGAGCCACACCCACCCAACCGCCATGTCAAAAATATAATGCCACTAATAAGGCTCAAACGCGTCCGGTCATGATTTCAGAATGACACGTGAAATCTTTACATTAGTCATATCAGTGACAACGCATTAAAAGCACCAGTGCACGCGGATGCTGTTGGTCAATTAGAAACGCAGGAAAACAAGACTAAACCACAGCTTCTGTTTTCACAAGCTTATTTCAACCGCCCACTACGCCGGGAATCTGCAGACTTCAAGATGCTTATTTAACTCAATTTTCCCGTTATGAACTTTGGGTTTTCTCAAAATTGAACTCGTAAATCTCAAGAATGTGCTTAGGTAAATGAATGCGACTTGTAAATGGGCATATAAAACAATTTCGCATGAAAATAGTCCCCAGCTCCAGCGACACGTCGAGCGACTGTGTGTTCACCACCGTCATTAGAGCTTTAACAAGTGAATTAAAAAACACAGTAACACAACCACACCCCAGAGACGCCAAACATACGGCCAACATCTGCCCATGAGAACCTCCACCATTTCACACAACAACAACAACAACAACAAAACACAACTAAGAGACATTTGGTGAAAAACTGTCCAGTTATAGCTCACATGAAAATACACTACAGTATACTAGAGGATTTACTACAGGAAAATCTAGTACTTTGTGGTATACTGTAGTATATTATACTTTAGTGTGGTTGTTATCATATACTATTACTATTGTAAATAAATTGACACATTTTAGTAAACACTGTTGTATGCTTTAATATTTACGATAGTAAATTTCAATATATTATAGTAATTCCTACACATTGTTAATGTATACTACAGTACTCTTTACTATATACTGAAGTGATCAACTGTAGTAAATACTGTAGTGTACAAAGAAATCGGTCTGTGCTAATAGATGTAATTGTGTAGCACGCGTGCGATACAGTTTGGCAGGTGCATTTGACAGAGCTGCTTGTTTGTGTGAAGTGCTTTTATTGTTGTGCTTGCGCATCACTATTTATTTTCGTTTTTATTTGCAATTAGAACTTGTTTTCCGGCTGCCTCGAGTCCATTGATCTAGAGCCCTATGATCAGCGCGATGTGGGAAACATGGAAGGAATCGCGTCACGAAAGCTAAATTCTACTATTTAAAAATGTCCTCTGCTTGTTCTGCGTGTCATTGAGTGAATGAGTTGCACACTTTAACATGTTACAAGCGTGACACTCGTGGATTTGTCTGTATCTTACTATATGAGGACACGAACACGTGAACGTCTTCCACAGAGTTGTTCTATGTTTATTTTACGAGCATTTCACTGTTTGAGTGAAGCTGCTGTCAAACACACCGACACTGAAGCGTCTTCGCGACAACCTGTCAAAATAAAAGTCCAATTAATTTGAACCAGATGATAAAATAATTAACTTGTAGTAAACTTAGAAACTGTAGTAAACACTATAGTATACTTTAATATTTACTATAGTAAGGTTGAAATATAACTACAGTACACTAGAATTTTACTGTAGTTTAATGTAGTAAATACTATAGTATACTAAAGTAGTTTTATGGACAAATGTATTTTCTACTCTATAGTAAAGCATTGAAAATACAGAACTCCTAAAAATTAAAAAGGAAAAAACGAATTTGGGTTAAGCTAAACATTATGTGGCCCTAATTTATCCATTTGTATAACGTTAATGTCCTTTTTCAGCTACCTGTCAAGTGATGACCTGCACTTGTGTTTTTTTAAAGATGATAACAGCCGGCTGCTTGTACATTATCCCGCTTATTACACGGCTACTTGCCACATGAGAAAAAAAACGGTCATGAAATATGAATCTGAAATATTTGATTAGCTCATTTTTACTGAATGCAGACCTTCCGCGAGGAAAAGCCATTTACTTTACGGTAAGAAACGACATTCAAATGTCATAAACAGGTAATTTGGTTGAATCATTTGTAAATATAATGCCATATATGTTTTTAAAAGACATATTTATATTTAATTTGTCAAAAAAACCTTTCAAAATGATTTGCTGCATCCGGTTACCGTGAGTTATTAGTTTTGAGAGGTTGTTAGGGGAACGAACCTGCAAATGCTGCGACTGGCCAATCAGAATCAAGCATTCCAACGAGCCGAGGAATCAATGAGCATGAGCACATGTGAATGTGAATCAGTGTGTGTGATATGGGAAAAAACACACAACAATGTTAAAAGTGAGTCACGGGGTTATTAATGAGAGCTACTGTCCAAAGTCAAACAGAGAAAAGACAAAAGCAGTCTTCCTGTGTCATGGGCCACCTGTCTCTGTTGTGTACAACAATCAGTGCTGCCAAAGCCACATCCTGAGGCACCTGCCAGCCGACACACACACGACCATCAGAACCAGTTCATTTGAGTACTGGATACTTTCACAAACAAACCTCAGCTCTCTCTCTCTCTCTCTCTCTCTCTCTCTCACACACACACACACACACACACACACACACACACACACACACACACACACACACACAGGCTTTGGTTGACTATCCCCGTGGGGACAGTCCATAGGCGTAATGTTTTTATACTGTACAAACTGTATATTCTATCCCCTATCCCTAACCCTATCCCTAAACCTAAAGATCATAGAACACTTTTTGCATTTTTAGATTTGTAAAAAATATTGTTCTGTACAATTTATTAGCTTTTTTGCCCCTGGGGACCTCAATTTTGGTCCCCACGGTGACACGAGTCCCCATGTGTTGGTGTGTATTCAGGTTTAGGTCCCCACCGGGATATACAAACATGAACACACACACACACGCACACACAACACACAGAGCTTCTCAGTGCTTCACTTCTCATATAAACGTCATGAGTAAAGTCATCCGGAAGATTTCTGCTTTAAGATATAAATAAAGATCCAGTCGTGAGGTGTGATTGAACCATGTTAAGACTTGTACACACCGGGACGATAATCACACGCGCTTATTAGTGAACGTGCAAATTCACTCCCTGACATAGATGGCGCTTAAGAAAACCAGAAACAACCAGATGTAGCGCTGCGTAATTTAAGCTTCTGACACTCGCTTGTCACACAGAATTCATCTTGCTTCCTCTTCGTCGATGTGTGATCGGCAAGATCGTTTTGTGCTTGAGCTCCACCAAGTGGTGTTTTACTGTAACTTCAGCAGCTCCAGGCACGTGAACAAAAGCGCCAATGCCAGTTTTTAAAGCGGCGCGTCAAACAAAAAAAATAGGGGGGAAAATGACGCTTTTACGCCTGCCGTTTTGCGCGTCGGTGTGCACACTCACATTGGCGCCCTTCATGTAGTCACGAGGCGTTAAACGTCGGTGATAAACGCGCGTGATTAGCATCCCGTTGTGGACAAGCCTTTAGATAATAAAAATGAAACAGAAAAATAAATCACCTGACAGAAATACACAAACAGATTATCAGAAATAAAGCAAACGCAGGTATGGTGGCAGATCTAAATTCATTTTTCTTAAAAATAAAAAATAATAAACGTGTCTAAATCACCGAGATATTAAAAAGATTTGATTTGACAGTTTTCATTCCTATTGGAGATCTCATTCTGATAATCTCATTCTATAAAAAATGAGAAAAAAGGGAAATCTGTGGTTGGGTAAAATATGGAGAAACTCGAGCATTTTTAGACTTGCTTTTAAATGACACACATTCTAAAAACACAAAGAATGATGCTTTTTAAATTTAGTCTGCGAGTGTGTGTGTGCGTGTACGCATGTGTGTGTGTGTGCGATTGTGTGTACGCATGTGTGTGTGTGTGCGTGTATGCATGTGTGTGTGTGTGCGTTTGTGTGTACGCATGTGTGTGTGTGTGTGTGTGCGGTACACTGTGTGCACACACGTGTGTGTGTACGCATGTGAGTGTGTGTGTGTGTGTGTGTGTGTGTGTGTGTGTGTGTGTGTGTGTGTGTGTGTGTGTGTGTGTGTGTGTGGAAAGCTGATATCATCTCTAATAGGAGCTTTAGTTGTGTTTAGAAAAGCTTCTGTGTTCAAGTGTTTCCATATGTGTGATTCAGTCCAATCAGCTTCTGTTGCTCCTGCTTTAAAGACTCAAACATATAACATATCCCGCTGATATTTAACTCCAAACCGCCCGGACACACCGGAACCAGATTCACTTCTAATTCACAGGACGAGACGGATGAAACCTGAAGACTTCTGGACAACACACACTCAGATCTGAAGACTTGAACCATCATAAACAAGAACACTACCTTAGATGAAATTCAACGGTAAAATAATTTCAATGAATATGGAGTCACGGGACTTCAGCACTCGTGTGAAAGTGTTGTGATTTAACTTCAGTGTTCTTCAGATTAGAATAGTAAACTGTGATTATGCCGAGCAGGAACCTCAGAGACCAACATCTTCACAAAACCCCCCGAAAAATCCATCGGCGTCTTAAAGCACATCTAAAAATACTAGAGCGCAGCTGCTTGAGATTTATTTTCTAGGCCATAGCAACAATGTTTGGTCGTTTCCAATTTCTAGAAACCGCAGCGAGTAAAGCGAACAGAGAAGAAGATGAATGTAAATAGCACATGCATGCTTCAGCACTTTTCACAAGCGTGTGGGGGCAGAAAGTGAAATTCTGAAGTTAAAGGTGAATTTACAAGCATTTCACTCTTATAATGTCATAAAAGAGCCACGGAAGTCTCGAATCACTGCGTTCTAACGGAGGAAAAAGGCTTCCGTTAATCACACAGAATGATGTACATCTATCAACATGTGTGAAGAGTTTGGTTCCAAAATGAGATAACTCTGTTTCTAAAAAAATTCAAAAGCCATGTTTTCTATTGTGCAATTTCAATTAATATCAATCAAACTGCAGTTGGTTTGTTTCGATTTAAGCCACAATAACTAAAAAAACACAATTAACTAACACAATAAAAACATGATAACATAATAAAAGCATGATAACACAATAAAAACATGATAACATAATAAAAACATGATAACATAATAAAAGCATGTTTTTTGAATCTTTTATCTCTATATCTATATTGTATCTCATTTTGGAACCAAACTCTTCTCATCATTAAACAATTGACAAAAAAAATAGTAGATATTGATGAAATTGCTCATCTAAAAATGTAGATGAACAATTATTTTGAATAATATAGAAGTATAAAACAACACTAGAGACATTTATGAAGAAAATGAACACTGGGTTGAATTTTGATTTGAAAGAAACAGAACAGAGATGAACAAGAAACACACAGTCAGATGTTCTGACACATTTTCTATCAGGAGAATATCAAGCTTCATAATGAACTGCAGCTCAACAGAAGTCTGATGTCGTGTACGGGGCCGGGGGGCCGGGGGGAGGTAAATCCTACAGTTCACTCATCATTGAGGGGGTAAAGATCACAGAAAACCACAACGCCACAGAAACGGGCCAAACGCGTGCCTGCTTTCAACAGCACGAGAGCATCATCTTTATTCCGTCTTCATCTTATTACTGCAATTACTGAACGTCCAGCGGCTCTCTTTTCATCACAGACTCTCTCTCTCTCTCTCTCTACACATCATCTTGTGTTCAGATGTGCTGAAAGCAGAAGTAATCTCAGATAAATCCAGCATTATTCAGGGATTCATGTCTGATAATGTTCCATGTGTTACACACACACACACACACGCACACACACACACACACACACACACACACACACACACACACACACACANTTGACGTAGCGCAGCCAATCTTGACGCAACACAGCCAATCTTGATTCAACACAGCCAATCTTGACTCAACACAGCCAATCTTGACTCAGCGCAACAATCTTGACGTAGCGCAGCCAATCTTGACGTAGCGCAGCCAATCTTGACGCAACGCAGCCAATCTTGACTCAACTCGGCCAATCTTGACTCAGCGCAACCAATCTTGACGTAGCGCAGCCAATCTTGACGTAGCGCAGCCAATCTTGACGCAGCGCAGCCAATCTTGACGCAGCGCAGCCACTCTTGACATAGCGCAGCCAATATTGACGCAACACAGTCAATCTTTATGCAGCGCAGCCAATCTTGACGTAGCGCAGCCAATCTTGACGCAACACAACCAATCTTGACTCAGCGCAACCAATCTTGACGTAGCGTAGTCAAGCTTGATGTAATGCAGCCAATCTTGACTGAGCGCAGCCAATCTTGACTGAGCGCAGCCAATCTTGATGCAGCGCAGCCAATCTTGCCGGTGAGCGTATCTTCCTATCGCTCGTCGGTTGATGCGTTGGTGAGCTATTTCTTTCGCCTTGCCGTGTACGTGCTTTTCCCAGAGAATTTCCCAATAAGGGACTTAAAAATTGTTACGTAATGGTTTTCATGTTGGAAAAAAACTTTCTGAACCTTGGAAAAGTGTATTGAGCACAGAAATAATATGTCATACGACCACCTCGTGTTTTGACATGTTGACCATGTCAAGCACGAGAAGCCAGCACGTTCAACATTGTAAAAAAGTCATAATGCATGAAACAGCATCAAATCACCCCTTTAAGACCCACACATTTAACAGAACAGAAGACACACAATGTTTTCTCTTACTGGTCATATTTCATTTGACACTAATATGACGGATAAACACCCATTAAAGAAATCGCACGGGGTTTATCATAGTGAAAGTGTAGTATATATTTGTAGTAAAACCATGGGTATTTTAAAGTGCTTGGATATTTTTTTGTAAGAGCAGTATTGCTTACGTGCATTGTTATTCCAGTCCTTAAAATAGCTGAATGCATGCTAACTGCATAAATGAAAGGTAATGTTAAATTAAACACTTAATTAATCTTAAAGGAGTAGCGCGATGACAGCTGGAATCAAATTTAATATTAATGAATTTTGGTGTATTTGTGAATGACATGCAGTAAAATGACTGTCAATGAAAAATCACACACAGCAGGTGATAAAAGAATATTTAATACAAATAAATGCACATTCTTGTCTTATTCATCACTAATTTGGAGCACTGACCGACACCGTGTGATGTAAGTCACGTATATTCAAATTCAGCTGAGCTTGTCAAAATCTGTTCAGAGTAATCATTAGAATATCTCTTCTCCTGCCTCTGAAAATGTCTGGATTTTGAAATCATTTTGCGAACACTAATAAGAGGCATTTAGTCAAACAGGCGATCGCAGCCTATTGTAATAAACGTAACCGAAAAAAAATTGATTCACTGCTTCTACGAGCTCTTCCGGTGTTCAATTTCTCCGTGATGAAGGTCCATTCAATTACTGCCGAAACTACTTCAGTGCTTGAGAGGTTTGTGAAGCCCCCCTGATGAAATAAAACCACAGCGTTCATTACACACAGCGTGACATCCAGTAACACAAGCAGACGTTATATTTACAACAGTCCATTCATTCTGAAGATGAGTTCAGTTCTGAGAGCACTTACTCTCGACTCCATGAGTCCTGCTTTCAAATCTTAACTCACGTCTTCTGTACAAACACACATCTCACTGAAAACTCTTCGTGATGAGAGGACAGATGTAAGATCAACATGTCTTGATAGAGGAAACTACTAGAAGCATCACAGTAGTCTAAAAAACACACTTTATTTATTCAACTTTAGTGCATTTGCGCAGCATCTCTGTGAAATGACACGTGTGCTCTTCATTTCTAAGAAATCACATCGAGGATGTTTAAGCTTACAGATGATACACAACACACTCATGTTAAAGAACAGACTCAAGTCAGATCTACACAACAGAACAGCACAGAGATTTAACAAAGATAAAAACCTTGTCTTTACCACATCAACAGAAATCAATGATGTGATATATTACAGCACACACACACGTGTGTGTGCACATGTTCACTCTGTATGTGTGTGTGTGTGCGGGTGTGTGTGTGTGTGTGTGTGGTGTGTGTCGTTCATGTTTGTATATCCCGGTGGGGACCTAAACCTGAATGCACACCAACACATGGGGACTCGTGTCACGTGGGGACCAAATTGAGGTCCCAGGCAAAAAGCTATAAATTGTACAGAACAATATTTTTTACAAATCTAAAAATGCAAAAAGTGTTCTATGATCTTTAGGTTTAGGGTTTAGGGGATAGAATATACAGTTTGTACAGTATAAAAACATTACGCCTATGGACTGTCCCCACGGGATAGTAAACCAGACATGTGTGTGTGTGTGTGTGTGTGTGTGTGTGTGTGTGTGTGTGTGCGTGCGTGTGTGTGTGTGTGC
>NC_079899.1:25957919-26040121 GCF_024868665.1 Triplophysa rosa | reverse complement strand
TGTGTGTGTGTGGGTGTGTGTGGTGTGTGTGTGTGTGTGTGTGTGTGTGTGTGTGTGTGTTCAGTGTATATGTGTGTGTGTTCAGTGTGTGTTCAGTGTATATGTGTGTGTGTGTTCAGTGTATATGTGTGTGTGTTCAGTGTATATGTGTGTGTGTTCAGTGTGTGTTCAGTGTATATGTGTGTTTCATTCACATCAATGTCTGTTGCGTGGTCTCACTGCTGGACTGTGTGCATTCACATCATAATGTATAAATCAAATGCGCTCTGTATGAGTCGAGTGGTAACATCACAGATGTTATTTGAGTGATGTGTGAGTGAGAATGTACTGTACGCTCATGTATGCTGAAGGTTGTTTGTTCATCTCATCTCATCTCTTGACAGAGCCTCGTGTTTCATATCATTTGAATACTTGTTTGAATACAATTCATATTGAATTTTGGCCCGAGCGATGACCAGTTGCACCGCCGATTTGAATTCTGTTAACCACACACAAGATGCAAATAAAGTCTTGAATTTACACACCTTACCTGCCCTGTATCTGACCAGACGCACTACGAGCTGTTTGGCTGTTGTCTCCCTCACACACACACAAATATACACTGTATCTACATCAATCACACTGTATATACAGTATGTGTGTGTGTGTGTGCTATTGTCCAGCACAGATAAAGTCAATAAAATCTATTGTATTTTGTATTTCTTATCAGAACTATTACAGTTACAGTTATTATTATTCATATTTTAAATGAGCTTTTTAGTGCTTGCATTAAATTAGTTAAAGTTCTAGAAAATTTGGTGTATGCTTTTTTCATTTTTTCATTAATTTTTTTATGTTGTTATATTATATGATATATTGTTATATTGTTATAAGATTCATATATTTTTATTTTAGTTTTATTTTAAATGTTTTATTATCATTTTAGTGCTTTGAACATATTTCAGTTTATTTAAGAGGCAACATTTTAATTTTCCCTTTAGTTTAGTGTTTTTAACAATTTTCAGGTCAATATTTTATTTGATTTCAATGGACAGAAACATTTTAATTTGAGTAAACTAAAATAAACCTTGTTTCTTATTTTATCATAAGGCAGAATTTGGAGAAATTCGTGGTTGTTTTCGTCATTTACTAAATTACTGTAAAGATATATATCACTGAATTTATTCTATTTCTTTCTAAACCATCATTTGTAATAGAAATAAAAAGGTCCCATCACTGATGTTGTGCCACAAAGATGTGAATTACACAGAAATGATGTTTAGGTTATATACTATACTTATATAGTCTTACATGTCTACACTCCTCCACGTGTCTCTCCACATTAATGAATGTATTTAAAGCTCTTTCTCTGTTGCTTTGAAGTTTCAGGTGATCAACCTCAAGAAATTACAAGATTCATCATTACAGTATATCTCTATCTAATATCTATCTAATACATACAGGACATCAAATAAATCACAGTAAAAAAACACTGCCTCACAATACACTTCGAATAAAACACAAACACATATATACAGCCATCGTCTGTCGACAAACGCTTACAACAATGATTCTCTATCAAACAACAACGGCTGGATTCACAAAACATTCTTGAGAAGAAAATGCTGCGTAACTGACATATTTTTTCTTAAATTCGAATTTAAGGAATATTTCAAGGAATATTTTGAAATTCCCGAAAAACTTCTAAAGATAGTTCTTACATTTATTTCTCAAGTTTGATTTACAACGCATGTGTCATTTTACTCTTATGAAAAAAAATGAAGATGTTCTTAAAATTCCTTCTTAAGGAATTCATTTTTACAAACTTCCTATAATTTATCTTAAGAACAATGTGAACAATGTGAATCCGGCCCCAGACGCCTAGAAGAGTTCAGCGTCAGCCCTAATGAATACATGTTGGTTTGAAATAAAGTTCCTATTCTTCAGTGTGTCAAATTAAAGTATGACTTTAGAAATGATATAAGAGACGTGATGTTAAACGTCAGTTTGTGTTGAGTCATGAACCACCGAAGCTTCTGTAAACGTCACTTCACAGTCAAACAGACGTGTGATAATGTGAGAAATAACAGCTTCTACTCTTCTAATCACTGTTCTCACACCGCAGGTGAAAACCACAGAGATTTGTCATATCTGTCACAGGTAAACATCATCTGTGGATTAACCAAAGCATGCTCTTTAAATGCTTCAGCGTGAACTCTAGAATCTTTATTGTTATGAAGTTTTATATTGTAGCATTAACAGCTGTCATCTCTCAACATGAGGTGTCACGTCTGCATCACAGTCACGGGCTGCAATAATCGTGATGTTCACCAGCATACAATAACTAAACATACACACACACGGGTGAACACAGACATGACATACACACACACACACACACACGCGCACACACACGAACACGCATGTTGGGTTTCCATGTTTTATGGGGACATTCCATAGACGCAATGGTTTTTATACTGTACAAACTGTATATAATATTCCCTACCCCTAACCCTAACAATCACACACAACTGTCTGCTCTTTTTCACAAAAGTTCATTCTGTGTGATTTATAAGCTTGTTTCATCATGGGGACAAAAAAATGTCCCCACAAGGACAAGGGTTTTGGATATTGCCATCTTTGTGGGGACATTTTGTCCCCATACCGTAGGGTTTACCCTTCACACACACACACGCACGCACACACACACACAGACATGACACACACACACACACACACACGGGTACACACAGACATGACATACACATACACACACACACGTGCACGTAGACACCCTCCCACACACACACACACACATATAAACACACACACGCATGCAAGCACACACACACACGCATATAAACACACACACACACACACGTATGCAAGCACACGCACATACACTTTCTTCTTCAGGTGTAAGACCACCAGCACTCATCTGACACAGAGCCAGTAGATATTCACCGCTCAAATGCTGATGTGTTGAGAGAGAAGAAGTAAAAACGTATTTCTCATGATGTCTGCTGGTTAGTAGCTGAATGTGCAGTCGTACAGTGTGAGAACCTTGTGAAAAACACACCTGACAACAATTCTAACACAAGTGTCTTTCTGCCAAAAAAGACTGCTGGAAAATAATATTCATTAATACAAAATGATATAATGACCAACATTTACACAGAGAGAATGTAATCATTTTTATTCATTTTAAATGTGCAGCAGAATATCCGCACACAACACGCAATTCATTTCCCCTCAAAATATACACGACCTGATTTTGAAATCTATTTTTTAAAGTCATTAATTCAAGGTGAAATAAAATTTTTAATGTAGAAATACAAGAAAAGCTTTCATTTGTTCTTTGCGAGTCAACCATCTCCTGTAAAACACCATCACATCCACTTATCTTCTGAATAACAACCAATATCAACATTAAAATTCATTCATTCACTTCATGTCATGTCAAACCTGTGGGAGTTTCTTTCTTCTTCAGAACACAAACGGAGATATTTTGAAGAATGTTTATCATCAAACACCATTGAACCAAATTGACTTCCATCGCATGAACACAAAACCACTGAGACATTTCTCAAAATATCTTCTTTTGTATTTTACTGAAGAAAGACTCTCTCTCACACACACACACACACACACACACACACACACACACACACACACACACACACACACAAGAGAGTGAATACATGATGACAGAATTTAGATATTTCGGTGCACTGTCTCTTTAAGATCATTTCTATGGAAAGTAAAGTAAACTCTTGACTGAGTATGAGTTGCTTTCTTCTTCAGAACACAAACGAAGATATTTTGAAGAATGTTTATCATCAAACACCACTGAACCAAATTGACTTCCATCGCATGAACACAAAACCACTGAGACATTTCTCAAAATATCTTCTTTTGCATTTTACTGAAGAAAGACTCTCTCTCACACACACACACACACACACACACACACACACACACACACACACACACACACACACAAGAGAGTGAATACATGATGACAGAATTTAGATATTTCGGTGCACTGTCTCTTTAAGATCATTTCTATGGAAAGTAAAGTAAACTCTTGACTGAGTATGAGTTGCTTTCTTCTTCAGAACACAAACGAAGATATTTTGAAGAATGTTTATCATCAAACACCACTGAACCAAATTGACTTCCATCGCATGAACACAAAACCACTGAGACATTTCTCAAAATATCTTCTTTTGTATTTAACTCAAGAAAGACTCAGAATTTAGATATTTCGGTGCACTGTCTCTTTAAGATCATTTCTGTGGAAAGTACAGTAAACTCTTGACTGAGTCTTTATGATATTCTCATTTGTATATGTAGCTCATGTATGATCAGTATATGACAGTAAAGTTTATCTGAGCGGAGACTCGAAGACCCGCTTGACTTTATCCACACATTGAAATACTTCCTACAACATCCGAGATGAAAATTCTAGTAAGCACGCTCAACTTTGAACACGGAACAAGCACAAACATCTCGCCACATTTTCTTCCCTCTTACACAAACACCTGAGGTAGAAACTCTCCGCCGGACGCTTGCCAAAATCCAAAGCTGCGAGGCGCGAGAAACACCTCGGATGATTCATCATCATTAAACCCTGAGAGAGAAAGAGACAGACGTGATTCACACCTGAAGACTAAAGACATGACACACACACAACGTACAACATGAACCGGACATCAGCGGGACGGTGATCTCGTGACAACAACATGAAAGGCAGAGCCCCATCCGTTCAGAAAGTCTTCAGGACCACTCATCTCTCTCTCTCTCTCTCGCTCGCTCTCTGATGTCAGCAAACACATGACCCAGCCTCTCCAGTAACAGCCCATCAGGAGGGGAGAAAAGTGTGCGTTTTAAAGCGTACACGTTTTTGGATTGCCAGAATGTCTCATTGCTCTCACAAACAACCACAGAACCACAAGTGCGGTGCGCGAGAGTTCCCGGGACGACAGGAGGGAGCCAGCGGGGCGTAAATGGTTAATCGCAGCGGGTCAACCCCAGGCACAGAGACCCGACGAGTCTGTGAGTACTCTCTGACCACACTAGTGCTGTATACTACACTTTACCGCTCGCACCGTTCGTGCGTCTGAAGCCTCCGCTCCACCCGAGCCTTTCCATTCGGATGCACTGACATGATTTCTGCTCCCAGTTTAGGAGTTCAGGGGTCACGGCGACCTCCAGAGGAGACTTCCGAGGACACCGACGTGCGGCCATGGCGTCCAACAGTCTTTTCAGCTCGGTGAACCCGTGCCAGCAGAACTTCTTCTGGGGTGAGTGCTGCGAGACCTTGTTTTCATTTGGCCGTGCTGTGGTTCAGCGGCGGGTCGTACAGAAGTCAAGCGGCACCGGCCTCACCCGTCAATAACCAATAACACACGCTCGCCCGATGGCATCCGCCGCACGCAAAAACCACTTCACAAACGCTAAGAGTCAAAGTGTTTACGTTCGCAAACATGCTACGATGCTGAAATGTTTGTTTGAGTTTCAAATACGTGCGTGGAACGGCGAGGAGAGAGAGAGAGAGAGAAAACGTCGTGTAAACATTCGCTCGATTTAAAGAGCTGCATTAAAACAAGATGTGCACAAGTTCAGACTGAATGTGACATCTATTCTGTCCGGCTTCAGAATGAATTTCGTTTCGTTTCGTTTTATTCATTTAGCTCGTTTAGACCTTTTCAAGCACGTCAATAAGATAAAACGTCAAATGACCTAAAAAAAAAAAACCCCGAAAAACTTTAGAGAAGTGTACTGTGAACCCGTGATTGAAAATCGAGTCCTGCATAATACAGCACACAAACAAAACCACATGTAAAACACAATCTATGCAAAAGATATTTGAATACCTCAGCTATTCAAAACAAACTAACATGTAAAATACAAACAAATCCAAATCTAGTCAGGCAAGCTTATCAGACGCCACATGAAAATGTGAACAGTGTCAACAGGAGAGATGCCGTGCTCACAGAATGTGTGAGGATGATGAGATCGACAACGATTCCTCAAATAAACGAATAAAACACAAAACCAAACATCACACGATATCAAAAACATTTAGTAGTTCTGAGAAACATTTCACCGCTGACATTTTATACCAACTGGACACTGGCCTAGCGTCAGAATTTACATACAATATCATTTCTAAATAACAGTTTCTCTCCTATAAACTAAACAAACATGTCGATCATTTTATTAAGGTCAATTATTCATGTATAGTTGAATTAAAATAAGAATATTAACAAACACTGTTCTATAAAGAATAAACATTCTTCAGATGACAGACAGATGATCGGCATCACAGATGGATTCTGATCCTGCCGTTCAGATCAGAGTTTCATTCACTGTTAAGAATCACAAGTCTACGGCATTAACAGAGCAAACGTGACCTGAAAACCTCAACAGGCACAGAAATACAGCTTCAGTTCAAATGAACGCAACAGAATAACTGAGGTTTATAACCCGAGGACGCCTTTTCATACTGCTTCACATCTTCACTCATTTATAGCATCACGGGTTTGTTTGTGAGGTTTGTGTTTATCTTGGCATCAACATGACAGACGTCTACCCACCAGATGCACTTTTATAAAGCAGCAGAGGGTTTAAAAAACCTTTCAACATGTGCGACACGTCAGAAAATCACAGCATCTCATGAACCGCGTGTGTATTTCCTTATAACCCGCCGTCTGTCACTGACAGAACACATTCATGACCGGACAAATTCAAACACCAACATTAATAATAAGACCACAAGAAATAAGAAAAATCACAACAAAGCTCAGCGCCGATTTCTCAGAGGTCGAGGTTTAATGTGATAGGAAATAAAGCAACTGCATTTATTTTTCCCAACACTTGATTCTTTTTAAAAGTCTCGTACAGTATATTATAAGTTTGTTTTAAAGTTATTTCAAATTAAATTATTTTTTATGGTTTTGAAAAAGTGTAAACTAAAAAAATATTTGTTCTGGTATTTGGCGCTCGACTGTGCGGTGTCTCTGAATTGTCAAAACTCCTCTCAAAATGCTTGCTGCGGATGCTACAAATGCAGAAAATTGAAGGTTGTATTTGTTTTTGAACGTGCGCACATTTCGGACTCTATGTGCAATTAGCTCAACTCGTCACTTAAACCGTCACACAAATAAACATCAACACACATGAAACAGTTCGATTTTGCCCTTCGCTGCATGAGCCTCTTACACTTTTCAGAAGCACACAGGACGGATTTGGTCTCTCAATAATAACACAAAAACACATTTTTCAAACCCCCTAACTTCACAAAAACATTTTTGACCTTTCTCATGTTTAGACTTCATGTTTTTATTGACTCTTCTCTGTGAGATTCTGATAGAAGACACACACTGCTCTTGTTCTGAACTTTAAAGAAAGACTTCTCTCACGGAGACCTCACGCACACACACACACACACACACGCACGCACGCACGCACGCACGCACGCACGCACACACACACACACACACACACACACACACACGACAAAGAAAGCCATTGATGTCTCATACAAACCTCTTATAAAATAATCAAACACTTAAGCGTGGAGTGTCAGTCAGCCAAACACAACATTCAGAGTGGGAAACAATAAATGCTCCCACAACACAAAAAGACCGGACTTCTGTAGAAACACAATCAACAAACCATCCGACCCAGCACACCCACCGTCTCAGATACATCACTCTTTAATATATAGAAATATATACATTAGTAGTTTGTGAATTAGAGATGTTGCCAACGCTTGATGTACAGAAAGTGTATTTACAGAAGTTTATTGTAAAGATGGAATCTGGACAAACTGCTCTGTGTGCCATTAAATGTACATGTTTTTAAAGGGTTTAAAATAATTTCCACTTCATACATAATTACATATATGGGATCCAAAAGCTCAAAATAACATCATTAAACGATTGATCTTTCGGACAAATTCAGAATTTCTTTTAAACTCCCAGACCCCATCGTGTGTTTATTCTACATAGGAAATGACAAATATCTGTTTTAAATAAAGATATTTTCCCGATGTAAAAGAGAGCTCAGATTCCACTGCAGATATATTTGTTCAATATACTTTGTGTCCACCCATCTCGAGCCTAAATCTAGTTTTCACGTCTGAAACGGAGACTATAATTACAGTGCGAGAAAGATGGATTCCGTCTCAGACAGCGGCCTGTAAAAGTGCCCCAAACCTCCTACATGTCTTATTTGCTTTTCTACAGCATTTGGCAGAGTATTGCAAAAGAAAAATATACTGTATAAACAGTCTTCTAACAATGCCAAGAAGCCATTTCTTAAAAAAAAAACGGCTAAAAAAAGAAAGCATTTCATGCTATAATATTTCTAGATGTAAGGTCAGCGTGAGCCTCAGGAAGTTACAATGAGAAATGTTGAGATAAGTGAACGGTAAAACTGAAACCGGAGAGATTTAACAAGAATTTACCTGTTCTGCATTGATTTAACCTCTGGAGGAACGCAGAACATGACGTTAAAATATTTATAATACCATCCACGCACACCAGGACTGAAAGAGAAACGGAGCGTAAAAATGAGCGGAACGAGAGGAAGAAAACGGAACGCTGGCGCTGATGTCAAGCTCGACTCAACTCAGGGGAAATGAAGTGTTCTCAAATACACCCCCCACCCCAAAATCTACATTCTGATAAATACACACAGAGCCGAGAGTCCAGCTGTCTGTCCAAAACACCACATACTGGAAACAAAGCAAAGCCTGCACTCCGAATTTACTCTGAGATTACGTGTTCCAAATTTTTACAAGCACCCGAAAACATAATGACACAAAATACAAAAAGACCTGAAGTGACGTTATGTTCGCCATCAGAAACACGTCAGGAACGCAGGTGAATATCTCAAGATGAAAACACCTCCCGCAGTAATCTGACCACAGAGAGAGACGAGAGGATCACATGTCTGACGCCGTGAGCTATCATCATCACCTCTTGACATCACATCTTCAGTTACACACCACTAAAGAAACACTTCTCACAGATTCTAAAGCTCGGCGCTATTAAAGCCACGGATTCATTTAGATTAAACGACACAAGATGAAGAGTTTGGTTCCAAAACGAAATAACTCAAATAACAAAAATCATGTTTTTTTATTGGGCATTCCAATTAATATCAATCAAACTGCAGTTGGTTTGTTTTATTGTGTTAGCTTACTAACACAATAAAACATAATGAAAAACATGATTTTTGAAAAAATTAAAAACAGAGTCATCTCATTTTGGAACCAAACTCTTCAGATATTCACACTACAATGAACGGCACAGGCTGAAGGACAATATACAAAAAATACTTTGCAAAGTGAAAAAACAGCGGAAGTTTGATTTATCAGTCTCTATGAACACAGAGAGAAAGACGAAAAACACAAAAGAAAAAAAATCTGTTTCATAGACCGTTTCATCGCGCGCCTGACCCCCAGTTAACTTCCGGTCTGTGTTTGGCTAGTTTCTAATAATATAACTATTTTATTTAATTTGTGTTAATATTAATTTATTATTTTATTGTATAATAATTGTATTAAATAAACGCTTTGTTGAATTTTGTTGTATGTTCATTTTATTAAATAAACGATTCTTTGAATGTGTCCTGTAGTTCGGTGGCATTTAAAGAAAGCGTGTGGCACACTGACATCTAGCGGTTGAGCTTGGTATCGCAGTCTGAATTCATAATATTGGAGAGACGAGTTTAGCCAAGTAACTTTTCTTCTTGGTTTCTTTCGATTGTTATCAGAAATAATCTTCAGGCGCTCTATTGTTTGTGAAGGTGTACCTGAAGTACACATAAATCATTATAAATCACGATTGAATAATTCGATGAATTCCTAATTGTTTGTGTCGGTTGAGAATCAGCAGTTTAACAGATTTCAACTTTCCAGACACAATTCAGATCCAATAGAGATGGTTGAACGGGCCAAGAAAAGAAGAGAGTGAAAATGTAAGCGGCAGGTTTAAGCTGAAAAACAGCCCTTAAGAACGAAGCAACACAACAACACAACACAAGACAACAGGAGAGAGTTTGTTGTGATTGTTGACTCATCCTGTGACGCCTGTTGTCTATAGTTACTGAAGTCAACATCACGGCTTCTGTTTCATTGTCTGGTGTTCACTGACAGCACAAAGAGAGACTGAGAGCGAGAAAATAAGCGTCAGTGACTGGAGCTTATGTAATATTAATCAGAACATCTTCACTCTTAAATATGCATCAGACGCATCTGAAGGTGAAGAAGAATGATGAACACAGAACGACAGACTTGAAACACAATCTGCTGACGATAGAGATCTCTGCACATCAAAACATTATTAACAAGCTCTCATATTAATAAACGTGAAACTTCCGGATCCAGACGAGGAAAAAGTGAACTAGAACTCACAGATAGAGACGCGTAAACGAAACAATCGGAGGTAATTTGAAGATGTTTAAATATTGATGGTACACTTCCTGAAGCCTCCCGCTGGCGTTCACTGAAGAGTTTTATATCAAAACAGGCCCGTCGTCTCGCCCTGGTTGGAAAACGCAGAAGCGCGCCTGAAAATAATTCAATGCTTCTACATGAGAAGTCGAGAGAATCCTCGACGTGTGCTTTTAATAAGACACCTGAAAAACCTTCAGCCGGGGAATCTCACCATTGATATTTTTCTTTCGCACGCATCGGTGGATCGATCATTAACCGTTCATCTAACCTCAACAACACAAAACAAAGAATCTCTAGAAGACACGCATGCACGTTCTACTTTAAATGTTGAGGAATCTCTCTATTGTTCCGTGTCTGTTCCCAGAAGTCGCCGTGGTGACTTACTGGCATTCATATGAAGCCGTCTGCTGAATATTGTTCTGTCATTCACAGCTGCTTTGAGACACACTTTAAATGATGCTCCATCAGACCGGCAGAGTCACATTTAATCTGTGTTCACCACAAAAAAAGAACCTCACTGATCTGCACCGATAGACGGTATTATGACACATCATACATACAGTACAACTGACTTATTATGGCACTTATGTTCAGATCGATCACTTATATTTAACATAAATACAGCACATTTAAATAATAAAGGGCTTCATAAAAGGTTCTCTCTCCAGCTGCATGGTTCCATAAAGAACCTTCCGCAGAAGCTTTCTCTGGTACACAAAAGTTTTTATGGATAAAAATAAAAACAGTTAAAAAGGCATCCTTTAGAGCAGTGGTCTCAAACTTTTCCATTGTACGGCCCCCTCTGTGTCGAGTGCATCGCTTTGCTTCCCCCCCAAAATATAAACATATAATCTTAAACTCAGAATTTTTATTAAACCTTTAACAAATTCTATTATCCAATGCTGGAACATCAATATCTTTGGTTGGTGGTCTTATTTCTCTGATGTTTGATTGCATAAAATTTATGATACATTTCTACACTGTAACAAATGATTTGTTGTTTTTTGTTGTTTCAACTTAAAAAAATAAGTTACCTGGTTGCCTTAAAATTTTAAATTAGTTCAACTTAAAAATATTAGTTCACTTAATGAATTTGTTGCAAACTCGTTGTGTTGACTAATATTTTTAAGTTGAATTAAATCAAAGTTTTACGGCCACCAGAACTTATTTTTTTTTAAGTTGAAACAACAAAAAACAACAAATCATTTTTTACAGTGTATATTTCATTTAATGCAAGAAAATCTGTGCCCCCCCTGGATCCATCTTGGGCCCTCCCAGTTCGAGAACCTCTGCTTTAGAGAAATCAGTATATGAAGAGTTTGGTTAGAAAATGAGATAACTGCAAACTGCAGTTGGTTTATTTTGATTTAAGCCATTATCACAAAAAAATAGAAACATGATAACATAATAAAAACATGATTTTTGAAAATTTTAAAGTTATGAGTCATCTCATTTTGGAACCATACTCTTCATTTAGTCAAGTATGAGTTAAACTGTGTGTAGAAACACTACTGAGGGTTTGTTTACTGCCCTTCAACTCTAGTGATGAGAGGTGGATTTCACATCCCAAAGTGACACCTCATGACTTCTGTTTGTCTCCGGTCCACACAGAAAGCAAAGAGAGTTTTACGGGCCGTAGCCCAGGACACACAACCCGAAACACACAGATGTCTTCAGTCTGAGCCGCCAGTGCTTTCACTCAGGTCCTGTAGCATGCTGAGCTGATCTCTGTAAATGCGGTTATAAATGTATGTGTGTGTGTGTGTGTGTGTGTGGACGGCACCGAGCGCTTCCCGACAGCTCATCCTGTACTCTTATAATGCCACGTCTCATTACAGTAAGTGACCTACAGTCAGTAATTGTTCGTGATAAATTAAATTCACTCGCTCTCATTACATCAGCAACTTACTTCTCGGGACAAAACTCCATTGTGCTTCTTATTCAATTAATACTTGCGTCACAGCATTGTATAAAACATACCCCCCAAAAAACTGAAAACTAAAGGAAAAATGTACAGAAATCTCATTAATTCTTATAAATGATTTAAAATAACATATAATCAAATATTCACTAATGATTGCTATACGATGCCATGGTAAATATCGTAATCCAATGTACTTCAAAGACTACCGTAGTGGTACTACTATGAAACGTGACATAAATAAAAAATGGTAAATGTCACAACATCATGGTAGTACACTGAAAGTCTCTGTATGTTCAGCTGAAACAGAAGAAAATGATTTAACAGTCAACTAAAGACCACAACAGATCAGTCAGCCAGTGTTATTTCAGTATGACGCCGTGCGTGTTTGTGTAGATAATGGAAATGAACATTAAATATCATTAGATCTGTAGTGTAAAAGCGTTTGTCAAATGAAGTCAGTCAGGATTTATTCCCTCAGGCAGTGCAAAGGAAATTTTTCTACTTTCACTTGTTTTTTTAACTTCTTTCCACACTGATTTCTGCGGACTCATATATTTCCATAATTTAATCTGTGTGTAGTTTGGATGTAGGAGGTTTTTCCAGCTTGTGGTGTGTTTGGTTCTGAAAGTAAAGCATGAAGAGAAGCAACACACACACACACTGAGACACAGCGGCAACACAAACTTCAATGCTGAATGTTTACATCTGACAGGGATTTGAGATTTTATCAGTGCAGTAAAAGTGAAGTGATAAACTGTAAAACGTTCTGATGTCCATCATCATGCGAAGAGAAGATGTTGTTGGTGTTGAAGGAGTTCACAGAAGACTTTGATCAGATTACAAGCACAGCACACGATACGCTTGAAGTCAAACAACAGTTCAAGAGAATGAGTCCGGTCGCATCGCCTTACCAATGACTTCTGTTCTGAGATCAGCTCACATAACTCAAACACTCATGAAAAGATTCGGAACCGTAAAAAAAAATCTGTAAAAAAATGGAAATTTTCTGTAAACTGGAAAAACAGAAATATACCGTAAAATTATTATTTTTCTCCTGTAAAATTAAAATGATAGGATATAAGGATATATATTTAATTGTTTTCCCTATTTTTCTTGTTGTCTTTTTCTGTAATTTTATATTTTTTGACCGTTTAAAAAATACATTTAAAACATAAAATTATGTTTCATTTACGTTTCTTTTCCCGTAGAAAATCTGTAAACAATAACAGAAACATTCTGTAAAATTACAGGGGTTTTTTACAGTGCTGATTTACTACGAGTTCATGATTCAGATTCTTATGTGCTTGTTGTGATCTACAGCAGAGACTGATATCTTATGATTTTTTCTATCATGAAATATATTGTTTATCTTACATAAGTAAGTACAGTACATGTATTGATCACAATATAAAACCTGGTTAATGTCAGCACTGGATTTTAACAAATCCTAATTATTCTAAAATTTTTACTTAAAAAAAAAAAATTATTTAAATTTATTGTTGGGTAAAATATGAACAAATCCAAATATTGGTTACTTTAAATGAACCTAAAAAGTCCACATTTTTATCCAACAAATAACCTAGCATTTTTTTTGGGTGAATAAAAAAAATCTCTCTTCAAAACTAACTATAAAAAACTATTGAGAAGCAGTCAAACACTGAAGAAATTCTGTTTTTATATTTAATAAAGTGACTGCTTGTGCTGCATCATCTCTTTTCTCTACCAATCACAAATAATGAACACTTGTTATTATTCTCATCCAATTCATCCATTTTAATATATATACTGTATAGACACACAAAAAAACTCATTCTAAACATGAAAGTATAAACCATCAGATTCAAATACTGACACGAGAAACAATACATTCATTCAACTGTGTCTAATCCTGCTAGTAGTGTAATGTGTTGCTTCTGTTATATTGTTTTATATAATAAATATCAGCAATATCAGGAACTTAGCGCCGCGTTGGTTCCCTCGCCTGAAAGCCTATGCATTTTTCCCATGGACTTTTGGAAGATTTCAAAAAATAAGATTTGTGATTAACAAATGTTCATGATGTTTACACGTTTTGTCTATCAAGATAATCTTTACAGATGAACACAATATTTGCTATTTTTGAAGCCTAAACACAATCGGCAGAAGTAAAAAGCTAACACGATGCTATAAACAGACTACACTTAAGGTCGCTCGACATCAACGTCACCGCCACCAAGCCTCCGGCAACTTTCTCAAACGTGTTCCCTCGTGAGTAATTACTCCGTGAATGAATCAAGGTTCCAACTCGAGCCGAATGTCAAATTCCCTGACTTTTCACTTACTTTCACTGACTCAAAAGTAGAATTTCCATGACCTACAATGAATGAAATCGAGTCTTCGAAGTGGTCATTTTTTAGCCAAAGCTCTTGAAATGTACATTTTCCTGGTATTTTGCCTTAGTTATGAGCTACAGGTGACTGCATGTGACTTAAGTGAATGCCAGATGACAAGCGGGAAGGGAATAAAATGGCGCTAAAGATAACCATAACAATACGCAAAAATTTGTAAAAGCACAAGATAAAAAATACAGTATAGAAAAATTACATATTGATAAATGGAAACTAAAATTTAAAGTGACAAACAAATATATATATAAAATTCCATGACTTTCAATGTCTGGAATAAACCTTTTAAAATTCCATGTTATTCCAGAAATTCCATGACCGTGGGAACCCTGATGAATCTCCATCAAGGATTTTAGACATTTGTGCCCATGTTGCATTATTTGAGCTTTATATGCGTGATCACGTCTAACGTCCCCGTTAAAGGAAGTAGTCGCTTTTAGCAATCGTCATTTTTAAGACACAATAAAGGTTTAAAAATTCACGAGTGGGTTATAACTGATGTGATTTATGTCACAAAATAAAACGCGAAAATATTTAGAGGTTTCGTTTACCACAGACCTTATTTCAGGTGATTTAGCAAAAACCCATTCAAAACCCATTGACTTTGGGGTGATGTGGAAGTCTTAAAATGCTAACTCGCTTCCCGGGGTTTGCATACAAAAATAGGTCATCTCTGAGCCACTCCATTGTCCATCCTGCTCCACAGATACACCAGTATCATCAGACACTGAAAAACTCCAAATCTATTCAACTTCAAAACAAAAAAACCTTCAGATAAGAGGGAAGAAAATGTCTTTAGAGAAAGAGAGACTTATCAAACCAATAAAGTAAACCGGTAGCCTTCTGTGATTTTATAAGAGCTCTATCACTGAACCACAAAACTTCCTGCCATTTATAAGAACAAGTGATGTGAATTAGAGACCTCCGTGAAGGTCGAGGCTGTTAGACAGTCACGGCACGAGAAAAACCTCCAGACACAAACACACACGACTGTAATACAGTGCACACATCTAACGGACAATAAAAAAATCTACTTAAAAACCAGAAAGAATCACATGAACACCGTTGTCAAGAAACACCCGGATCATCGTCTCCCAAAAGACGAAATCAAAATTACATTTTGCATGAAGAAAATAAAATCTTGAACACATCATCTTTTAGTATCAAGTTACTGCATTACAGTCAGTAATAAAAAGATTTTTCTACGTGATGCAAGAAAAATAACTTTTTCATTTATGTAAAATGCCATTTCAAAAGCTTTTTGCCTTTAGTTTGACTACAAACAAACACGGACTAGAAACAAAAGATGAGGTTGTGTACGTGTCGTTTCCATCAGGTCACGTGAGATAAACATGAGATTTGCATGAGTCTGTAGGCCATTCAAAGCAGGTCGACAGGATGAATTTAATTGTGGCTTTCCTGAAGAACATCTCTCACTGGGTCAAACCACAAACGCTCTGTTGGAGGGAAGTCAATGGATCGCCATGTAAATTTACTTTACGACTCCTTTGTGCTTTAAGTAAAGCAGTTTTAGACCTGGAACGCTCGCTTTATACATTCACACGTTCCAAAATCAACTTATGTTTTTTTTATGGGAAAAATGGGTTTTTCGTGTGCCGAGACACATCCACGGAACCGCAATGACGTGGTTTCCAATAAGTGAAGAGTGTTTTTTCTGACGCGCGAGACAATGAGTGTTAATTGATGCTTCGGTAAAGCGTAAAGAGACCCCACTGCACCGACGGGACCACCGGCTCCATCAGCAGCGCTTCATAACACTGACGATTTGACAAACTCACGTCTGATGATGTGACGCGAAGTGAGGATGTGATATTTTCGATATCTGCTCTCATGTGAACACATTAAACCTCACGATCACATTAATCAGCTAGAGACAGTGGGACGCATCAGACACAAAAACCGGCACACAAGTACACAAGTATATACACTCGGCGGCAATCCAGCAGACGCTCGTCGAGTTGTCAAAAAGACAGAGGGTAAAAAAGGATTCAAGTAAAACTTACATCATGCTCTGGAGTTCCGGAACGAAGCTGGTGGCTCTTCCGCTTCCCCGTCCGGCCGCCGTGCCGCTGGAGCCGGCTGTCATGGGACTGGAGGTGCTGTTGCTCATCTGTTACACACACAACGCACAGATAACTTTAACACAACGCTCACATCAGTCAGCGTGTGTCGCATCAAAGGCCGAGCAATTATAAAGTCACTTCACAAAGAAAACGCTTCCGGGTCCGTCCACCGGCTCAACACGTGTCCACATCATGAACACACTGAACCTGAAGCACGCGCTTACAGTACACTACTGAACATCACATGAAACACATGCTGTCTGACGGTTAAATCAACAGATTATTCTTGACATCAAAGAGTGTTTGAACTTTGTTATTTTCTCGTGTTTCACAAACATCCTGAACACTTGACAAATGAACATGAAGTTTCGTGTTTCATCATCGCGATTTAAACACATGAAGCCGCCGGTAAAACTTGTCAGATGCTGAATCAATGAACGTAGAACCGTTTTTCACATCAGCATCAGAAATGTAAAACTCACTCTCTTCCACTCACATGTTTGTCTTTTTCATCTTTTATGTTTTATCAGTCATTCCACAACAATCCATATCTGATATAACTAGGGCTGTCACGATTATGAATGAATTTGACTGATGATTAATTGTCTATTAAATAATTGTGATTATGCCGATTAATTGTCTGTTTTAAGGCTTTGACAATATAACTATTAATGACATTTAATTCATTCAATGAAGAAAATATGAAGAGTTTGGTTACAGAAAGAGATAACTCAGTTTTTAAAAAAATTCAAAAATCATGTTTTTTTATTGTGCATCCCAATTAATATCAATCAAACTGCAGTTAGTTTGTTTTGATTTAAGCCATAATAACTTAAAACATACAGCCAATTAACACAATAAAAACATGATTTTTGAACATATTTAAAAACGGAGTTATCTCATTTTGGAACCACACTCTTTATATGGGACGGTCATCTGAAATAATTGCCATGACGTCAAATAATTGCGATGAGACGATTATTTAATCATTGTGACAGTTATAACATGTAAATTCCTCATCAATATTTTTTTAATCTGGCTCTCAGAATATCAGTGTATTTACGGTTGTTTTTTGAGTAAATTGTAAACCACATAGACATATTAAAAATGCAAAAAAATAAAAAACGAAATAAAAAAAATTATGTTTGACTCATCAAAAACATAATTCCGGGTACACACCAAAATGCGAACAATTGCGTTCCCCGCTCTTTATTACTCGCGGTAAATCGCGAAAAGTTTGCTATTTTAGCGTGAGTGACGCGATCTGACAAATATTTTCAACCTTCGCGGAAGACGAGATTGACGCGCGTTCGCGGCAGTCGCGCCGCCCGATTCGAGTCATTCGCGTCAATACGCGTCTTTGCATGTAATTTAAACCAAATGCTTAATTCGCGTTTGGTGTGAACCCAGTGTAAGGCCTACATTCGTTGACTTTTGGAAAAACAGGTTCTTTTTAACCAGGAAAAGAGCGGTATTCTCATTAGCTCTTATTACAAAATATTTTTTTTTTTAGAGAGAAACCCTCTAAACCCAGTGAAATATCACAAACATCATTATTAAGACGAGCTGAAGCACAAGCGCGTGCGTGTGCATGTGTGTGTTCATGTTTGTATATCCCGGTGGGGACCTAAACCTGAATACACACCAACACATGGGGACTCGTGTCACCGTGGGGACCAAAATTGAGGTCCTCATGGGCAAAAAAAGCTTATAAATTGTACAGAACAATATTTTTAAAAAATCTAAAAATGCAAAAAGTGTTCTATGATGTTTAGGTTTAGGGATAGGGGATAGAATATACAGTTTGTACAGTATAAAAAACATTACGCCTATGGACTGTCCCCACCCAGACATGTGTGTGTGTGTGAGAGAGAGAGAGATGAATGATGTGATGGAGTGCCGTGAGCAGTTAACATTCACACACAGCTATCTGTACAGTTTGCTCTTAGACTTCCGCCAACACAATGAAAACAAATCACCAGGATGCTGATGTATCCCTGGAAATGGAGCTTGTAAAATTCAAATGCGCTCATTGTCGGCCACGAGGTGATTTCCATCTGGAAGCGCAGCCAGGTGAGCCGTCACGGCCCGCCAGAGTCCCTTCACCTCTTTAGACCTTAAGCACATCTGCTGGCTTGAGTAACTCTAAAACCACAACCTTCCTACAGCAAACCAACCCATCAGAATGTCAAATGTCACAGGTGGAAAACAAATGCCCATCAGCTTTCATGTCGTTTGTCACTATAGCCTTCAAGCTTCATTAAAGAGTTTGTTCATCCGTACTGAAAATGAAAATTCTCGCATTATTTACTCACTTTCTGACTTGAAATTTTTAATGCCGTTTTGAGCGTGACAGCTGAGGTTTACTCTAAACTGTACATGTACGTACAAAAACTCCTCTTCACAATCTCTCATATGTAAAAAAGTGTAAAATAAGAGCGAGCAAATAAAGACTGGGTTGTTTTTATTTGTGAACAAAGCGTTGATTTCAATCGGGAGCCGATGTAAATCCAAATTCTATTCCGGAGAGACACGAAACAAAATGTTCCCAAGTGTCACCAAAGCCAAAAGCAAGGCCATTTTCTTTCATAAATACACGCTGGCGTAAAATCTCCTTCTGTTTTCGGATGAAAGATAAAGCTTTGACTTGAGAAGGCAGATGGTCGCCATACTGGGCAAAATGAACTCAGATGTGGCAAATGAATCCAGATTACTTCAACATGTAAAGAGCTTTGAAAGAACAGAAAAGGGAGCTATTCTATTTATTGCATTTTCCTCTATGTAATTAAATAGTCGAGACTTTTATGTCGCTTCGCTTCCACGTCTTTTCTTTTCTACAGACGCCTGCTTAATTTAGTCATTTAGTGCCGGGCACGGACGCCACGTTCTGATGCCCAGTCACTTTGACTTTTCTTACGTTTTGCCAAATGCACGTAGAGACGAATATACAGACTGAATCTTGTTGACATGAAATGATTTTTCAAAGAACACTTTTACTATTGTGGGAAACAAAGAAACCCCACACACATCAAGACCTCCAAGATATTTATTTTTTTATCCCAGACATTCAGCTCCGACCTTCCTCCACATGCTGTTTCAATATATATTCAACTATATTTTTCATTAATTACAATTAGCCCGAGTCAGCTGTCTCATAAATTTACAGTGGATCATCAGAAGCGGATGGAAATCAGAAACACACTTGGCGCTCTGAGGCACCGAAGCAGGAACATGTAATTTAATAGCGAGTCTTTCTAGATGCCTTAATGAAGTGGCAAATACAATTCAGAGCCATTCGATGTTTTATTTCCCGACGACGACGCCACACAAGGCCCGAGCTCTCAATCATACACAATTCATTTTCTCTCACACTGAAATGTGCCGGACACCATGTGGCTCCACACATTCAGTTTCTGTGTGCGTCTGTAAGTTTCCACAAAGTCAGACTTCACTTCTTCACTACACTGTCTCCATGTGCCAATGTTTCACGATGTACATGAAAAAGAAGAAGCTTGACATGTTTAACACTGAGAAAATGTGTTTTTAAAGGGATTGGTCACCCCAAAAAATGTTATTCCTTTTTTCACACTCATAGTCATGAAAACTGCGTCTGTGGAACACAAAAAGATGATATTTTGAGAAATGTCTCACAGGTTTTGTGTTCCTACAATGTTGTTTGGTTATCAACATTATTCAAAATATCTTTTTCTGTGTGTTCTGCAGAAGTTATACAGGTTTAAAATGACAATCGGGTGAATAAAGGATGACTGAAATTTTTTAAAACTCCTTTTTATCCGGTATAAATGCTACTGACACATCACAGGAACTCAAAATTTACATTAGACTTTTTCTAAAAATCATAATTTTTGCAATAGAAAAAAATTGTTTCAACGTACATTGTAAATCTCCCAAAATAAGAATGTTGGAAAACATCCACAACTGACCAAAGTTCTTCTACGCAATATATTTAAAAGCCATAATAATAACCCAACCAGCCTTATTAATAATAAAAAATGAGTAAAAAAATGAAAGGAACGTTAAAAGCCAACGAGAATAAATACGCTGTAAGTTTTGTATTATAAACTGAGATAGTTGAGGCAGTTCAATGCTGACTAATGTGTGCTATGGTGTGACATAGCTAAATTTAGAAAACAAACTGTTAATATGACATTGTTTTATATCATTAATATTTACATTCACCATATAAAATAGCATAAGAGACAGTTAGTTATTTGAAAAACAGAATATTTATTTATAGAGTAACTTTTTTTTAAACTCGGGGCATTGTAACTCACTTCCTACACATTTCAAAGACTCCAACCCCTGATATATAGCACACATATAATAAACCAGACATATACGTTCACATCACTTCACTTGCTTTAACTGCATTACATCAAATATTTGTCAACATTACAGCAGAAGAATAATGACGTCTGTAACTGAGTGAAATAAATGAAACAAATGTCACTAGTTAATTACATTTAACATGACTTTGAGACTCAACAAATACTTTACTAGTACACCGATTTAACTCGACGCGTTTGATAAAGTGACCATGTTTACCTTTGTTTAAAAAATCAGTCCGGACTCATTCCTCTCATCTATACACGCGCTTCCGGGCAGACGTCTATGACGTCAGGACGCTCTGCCGGCCGCCGGAGATTGTGGGTGTTGTAGTTTACACAGAATTCATAACGCGATGATATTGAGAGCAACACGGAGACTGTTGTAGTTCTACATTAACACTCGTCGCGCAATAACAGACGAAATTAAACATATAGCGCCACCAACAGAGCAACGTGATTTTCATTTGTTTTCAGAATTATTTATCTAAATTATTCAAACTACAAACTTTTCTCCACAACTCAGAAATACTAAATAGGGTAGGCCTACATCATTTAATTTGCGTAGGAAATTTTCAACAAAGAATGATAAGAAAATGAGAAATGATCTAAATGTGACTAATTCACATTTAATCTTGTTGTTGTTGCATATACATTTTCAACAAAGAATTGTAAGAAAATGAGAAATGATCTAAATAAAATGTGACTAATTCACATTTAATCTTGTTGTTGCTGCTCTGTTTCTGTGTTGTCTGATCTTGTACAGTTTTAAGTTTTGCACACACTCGAGCTCTTTGTCTGTCTGCACAAATAGGAAATGAGTCACATATTCTGAGCGTGTTTTCTTTCTGTCTCAGGGCTGAATGCCTTGTGTTTATGTCTCTTTATGAGTCTTTCGAAGCTTTTGTATCTGCTAGTCCGAGTAAAAAATCACAGAAACGTCGTTGCCATCTGCTTTATTGCCACAATAATGTAGTCTTTTATAACTTTTCTTAACCTTAATATATCTTATTCTTCCTTTTCGAGGCTCCGTGTGTGGCTGCAGTTTATTTTTGGCAACTGCATATCATTTCCTGGATTAATTCGGTAAAGAGATCCAAAACTGATTTCAACTAGTGAATTGTTGGTTTATTTGAATGCTTTGAACATAAATTGGTGTTTGGAGACATGTGACGTGCTCAAGACTCATCATCATAATAATCCTCCTGCTTCGGCATATATATATATAAACCACAAAAAACCTGAGCAGCAAAGTGCCTGCCTCCTAAGACAAACCACACAACGAGACCAAACACTGCGGCTTTCCATCGCCTTCATCTATCTAACCACAACCTCTGGAATCACCTTTTTAACCCTTCACAAAGACCGCGCGTGCAAGAAGAACTTTGGAGACTTTTACTCAGGCGAATTAGGCACAATTGTGTTGAACTGTCTTTATTTGATACTCACTCGTATCGTGGCGGGTTTTCTGCGGTGCGGAAACCTCTCAGATCGCCGCGCGTAATGCGCAAAGACTCGTTTCCATTCCGGACTTCAATGTTTCTTACAGAAATCTTCAACCGCGGAGAAGCGAAAGCAGCTCGCAAATGATGCGTGCGTGTTTTCAATGAGCAAAAAACCCAGAAGATCCTGCGCGTTTATTTCCAATAGATTAACCTGTGAGAGCGCACGAAACCCTGCCGCGTAAAGCCCGAGAACATCCAACTTTAGTCAACTTTGTCGTTTGCCTGAAGGCGCGAGCCAAACGGACTTTATACAGACGGTTTAATAAGAAAAGACGCAAGTCTCGGTTTGAAGTGTCCTCACCTTTGCTGACATTGTTGTGATGCGCATTCCGGTAGATCCGAGCACCAGCCGCAGGTTCAGTCCGCCATCCAGCAGCCTTCAGCCGATGGCGGGGAAGATGAGCGATGCGCAGCAGGAGTCGAACGCGCAGCTGCCGAGACTCAGGCAACACGACAACCGGACCATGGTGGAGATCATCGCGGACCACCCGGCCGAGCTCGTGCGGACCGACAGCCCAAACTTTCTGTGCTCGGTGCTGCCGTCCCACTGGAGGTGTAACAAAACTCTCCCGGTGGCGTTTAAGGTAAGAAAGCCGCGTTTTATCTGGGTTTTATTTCCACGCTGTGCGAGCGTAACACCAACATTTTAGAATAAAAATGAGGAAATAATAAAAACTTCCCTTTACGAACATATATAAGCTTATCTGATTACTATATTTGTATTTGTATTACTATGATTGTATTTAAAATATTGTTTTTATATCAAATATAAAAACTTAACAGCAGCAGCCTATGAATGTATATATTTAGGCTAAATTATTCCACAACTGACGTATTAAAAATATTTTTAAGGCTTTACCAACAAAATCAGATTTTTATGAAGTACTGACGTTTGTGTGTTAAGGATATTTTTGAGGTTTTGTACCTCGTGTTTAAAAGTTATTCATAGCCACAAACACACGTGTGTTTCATCAGATGTCCTGAATAACACACAGCTATTAATATTTATGATTTTATAGGCTATATGCGGACGCACTTTGATGGACAGTTTAAATTTAGTTTAATGTCACATTAAAGGCGATTTTAATAAACCAGATACGCATTAATTGATCCATTATTCCAATTGGCTTATGGTATATTCGGAATATGTTGTTTTTGATTTGATTTTTGTTTTTTCTCAAAAAAACAAAAATAATAAGTTCCAGTTTAATAATTGTTTTATTTTCTTTATGATTCAGAAAATAAATACAAAATAACTTAGGGCCTACAGAACGTTTTGGTAATACGCAAACGTGTCACTTTAAAATACATTATAAAGAGTTGTAATGTAACATGAAGTTACTTTATCAATTACGTAATAGGAAAATTGTGATTTTTTAAAATATATTTCCAACATTTGTCTCAATGATTCTATCTCTAAGCTCAGTTGGTAGTGCATTGCGCTAACCACGCAAGGTTGCGAGTTCGATCCCAGGGAACACACAGGGATGAAAGACATGTATAGACTAAAAAATGCAAGTCGCTTTGGATAAAAGCGTCTGCCAAATGCATAAATGTAAATGTAATGTTAAATATAAGCATTAATGGATTATGGACAGTATGTGAATTATATACTGTGAATGAATTATTTAACTGAAATCTTTTCTTCATTTAAAATGAAGGTGTGTGTTCTGGTTTTTGTTAAGTGAGAGAGTTTTAATTGATTTACTGAGTTCATGAATGTCAGGCCTGTGGCCTTGTATAATAAGGAACACAGGTGTGTTTTCTTTACTGTGAAACACTGTATATATATATATTTATATATATATATATATGTGTGTGTGTGTGTGTGTTTATAAATGTGAGAAAGACAGCAGCATGTTGTGTTTGTGTCAGGTTGTTTCATTGGGAGATGTTGCTGATGGGACCGTGGTGACCGTGATGGCAGGGAATGATGAGAATTACTCAGCAGAGCTCAGAAACGCTTCGGCTGTCATGAAGAATCAGGTGGCACGTTTCAATGACCTGAGATTTGTTGGCAGGAGCGGAAGAGGTTGGTGCTCTAATGTTATTTATTCTTCACTCGCCCGCCTGCTTTACTTTGGCTGAAACTAAAACTCTAAAAATGAACCATTAAATCACTTAAGATGTTTGGTTTACAATAAATGACATGTCAAAAAATAAATACGTTTGCACGCGGTGGATGATCTCAAATGTCTCAGAAGTCAGACAAATGTATTTAATAGACTAGAAACAGATGTTCTGAAATCATTTTAAAATAAACGTACTCCTGCATGATCACATTATAGACTGTATACGGCATGAGTTCAATTTACAGACACGTATGAACATATTCATAATAGCGCCTGCAAAATGAATCACAGTCCATCTGATTGCATCCATATGGACAATAAATAAAAAGATATGCCTTTTGTCATTGAAGTATACTTACAAAGTTTAAAAACCACGTAGCACATCACGCCTGCATATTCACATCACGTGTCATATTGTTTGTAAATTGAAGTTGTGAATTCGGCGATGAATGCTTCTTTTGATATGCTTGCAATTATTGTGAAGAAGAAATCCCACTCTTGTTGTGATGATGTCGGAAGGCAGACCTTTGAAGAGAACGTGAGATCAGACGGGTGTGATGCCGCAGGCTGCGTTTACTCCGTCTAGACATGCCCTCCTGATCCGCGCAGGCACTTGAAATAAAGAACATACGTGTGCAGCGGGGAATCCCTCACGTCTAAACATGATCAAGCGGAATATGTGGCTGTTTCGTGTGGTTTTGTCTATTGCTATCAGCGACGGACAATAAAAAGACATTAGAGTCAAGCACTAATCTTTACTTTTAAGGCCTGAAAATTTCTGCAACACTTTTTGTTCATCAGTCATGTGCCGCTCAACTGCATGTGTGTAGTTAATGAATGTAATGTGTGCAGTGATCCTGCATCCAGCGGTCTCTGTGCATTCCTGCAATACTGCATGTCCTTACACACCCCGCGACACGCTGTGTGTGTGTGTGAACTCGTCACAGCTGTCAGGGTGAAGCGGGCTTAGGAGACCCACACCTTCACAGGCTTGAATTTCTTCTATCTATGACACGAGATCTCAGGGAGGAAGTGTGTGGAGAAGATAACGCAGCATAAGGAAATTAAATATGGAAAAGGATACGGCGAGCGATGAGAACGATTAGAATAAGATCAACCACAATCAAAGAAATTACACATCAGAAAAACAACAGCGCTACTTGAGTTACCTTCAGAAATAGAGTTTCCCGAGGCAATTCATCATGTGTGTTTTGATAAGCTCACTGAATGAATTTGAACGATTTGAAAGTTTATGAATATTACACTCAAGTCTTTCCAGTTTGGTTTCAGAAAGCACTAGTGAATGATCCAGTGTTACAGATATTTTTAGTTACTGGACAGCGAGTGTTAGATAGACGGGGTGATGGAGTGGTTAGACGCTGGGCAGGGCCATGGCGTGCGTGCGTGTGTGTGTTAGCTGACAGGGATGGGTTTGGGTGGGTCTGTTGGCTCAGATGCACATTTGGGGGCTTATGGTTGAATTCCTGTGGGAGAACAGAAGAAGAATCACTTTAGCAACACAGTGACGACTTGAAATAGTGCGTAACATTTACAAGAACTTCACCAAACTATGAGAATATATATATGTATATATATATATATGTGTGTGTATGCATAACAGCTAAATCTATCAAATACATTATTTCTACAAATAACATTCAGTTATTCAAAACTAGATTTTGACATTTTATGAAGAACACGTGAGTGGTGTTAACACCCTTTTTGATATTCTACTTTTAGATACAACAAAAATATTTTTTTATTTATTTTTTTCATTATTGTTCAGTTGAAACTGTCTATTCTGTAACATAGAGAGCAACAAGCACACTTTTTGTAATCTGCACTTCGAAGCTTCACCAGAAACAGTAGACCATCCGGGTACTTTAAGAACACTCATCTAGCATACTATGATTTGGGACATACTAATTTTAATTTCGAATACTATTTAGGATGGATAGTATGTGAATTGAATGAAAATTGTAAAAGCGCTATATAAATAAAGTTGAGTTGAGAGTTGAGTTGAATTGGGACGCAGCAAGTGTGTTGTGTTGAGTTGTGATACAGGCAGTGTGAGCGAAGTGTAAGTGTGTGTGGACGTGTGTAGACGTGTGTCAGTCGCCCACTTCTTCCTCTGTGATTCTTACTGCATACTGCATACTTCACACATGACACGGCATATTAAGTAATATTTCCTCTCACTACTGACAGTGTGTTATACTTCTTCAGCCTAAATTACAAATAACACATTGTCAGATATCTTACATTTAAAGCTCACATTTTATTCCCTTTTGTGATTTTATCAATGCGCAATGTCGTTTTTTGGAAAAAAAAGTCATGTCAGGTGAAACAACAGTGGCCTTCACACACACGCACACACGCACACACACATGTCTGGTTTATTATCTCCGTGGGGACAGTCCATAGGCGTAATGTTTTTTATACTGTACAAACTGTATATTTTAACCCCTAACCCATCCCCTAAACCTAAAGATCATAGCAAACTTCTTGCATTTTTAGATTTAAAAAAATATCGTTCTGTACAATTTGTAAGCTTTTTTGACACGAGTCCACGAGTTGGTTTGTATTCAGGTTTAAGTCCCCACCGGGATATAAAAACTAGACCATACACACATACACACACATCTTCAACACTTCAACACAATTTGGTTTAATCATTTGTAAATATTGACATTTATGCATTTGGCAGACGCTTTTATCCAAAGCGACTTACATTGCATTATACTATACATTTCTTTCTAAGTATGTGCAATCCCTGGGATCTGGCAATAACGAACCTGCAAATGTCGCGATTGGCCAATCAGAATCAAGCATTCCAACGAGCCGTGTAATCAAAATCAATCAAATAAATCAAGAAAGTCAATAACTTTAGTTTTCTGATTCAAGTACACCAGTTAGAATCTCTTCATTTATAATTCTTGTATGATGTCCGATGACCAAATTCTGAGCTCAGAACGGGTCATTTTTCAAACCAATTCTTTTATTGTCCGTCTCAATCGCTGGCAGTTAAAATCCCACTGTCATCACCGTCAGACGCGCAGAAATGCAAATGACTCGCGTCAAATGAATACGGCACATTGTCCAGCGGATTAATCGGGGTTGAACCTTTTTTGTGTTTTGCAGGAAAGAGCTTCACGCTGACAATCACAGTATTCACAAACCCACCCCAAGTGGCCACTTATCACCGAGCCATAAAGGTCACAGTGGACGGACCGCGAGAGCCACGACGTGAGTACCGCATCAAACATCACACGTCACGTGATCGGCACGCGCTACACTACACGTCTGCTGTACGGTGTCGTCCAGTCCTGGAGAGGTGGGCAGAGACGTGTGGTGTGATGATGAGATTGTGTTAGGGGATGCACAAAGACGTCCTTTCACCAACACTTGACTTGTGAAAATGTTTACTGTATTCACCGCTTGTGTCTGTCGCTTTTTTGTGTCGTGTCTTTGACCCGGGGATCTGGATAATGTCGAGTATTTACAGTAAACTGGATTCTGGATACTAGAATTTTGATTACTATACACATTACGTGTTGTTTTTAAACGGCATGTTGGGATATTAGGGTTACACTTTCTAGATACTGTATGCATTCATATACTGTAGATGCCTCATTTCTACACATCAGTCGTCCTTCACACTGGAACAAAGCTGATCTGTGCGTGTCTGCAATCGCATGCTGTTGTATGGACACAAACATTGTCATCACAAGACAACAAGACAAAGACATAAACAATCACCATAGCTTAAAAACCTGTAATATTGAGTTAAACATGTTAAACACAAATCAACACATTCTCGTGAGAGGTTTGCACATCTCTGTACAGTCTCTGGAGAACTTTACTGTGAGTGACGACAGCAACTGAAATGTTGACTGTTTCAAGATGGCGGACGCGTCGATGTGTCCGGAGGCCAGTGTGCCCTACATATCTATATTACCGAAAAAAATCCTACGACTGCTTGAAATGTTGTATAACTGTTACACATATTTTGTGTAAAGCAGTAATTAGACAGTACACAGACAGTATGCATTAGGGGTTCAACGACCTTATAAAATATAAAATAATAAAAAAAGAGCTAGGAGGAAATGTTTTGCAAGAAGATTTGATGGGTGTGGGCAGTAAGATACTCGTGTGCGCAGGCTGCGGGAGAACGGTGGGACTCCCGCAAAATATCCTCTAAACATATATCATACAAATAAACTGTTGTTCATCTATTGCACAAGAGCAACGACAACTAAACTAAAATAAAACTATTTTAAAGCGCGAGGTCGGTGGTAGCGGGGCTGTGCAGCCGGGGGAGATTCACATTTCGCGTCTTTTGCGTGCGCAAGTTCGTTTTTTTAAATGCACATTTCTCTAGGGTGCGTCGGCGCCACATCGAGATGGTAATACGTCAACTTTTATTATTGTAAAAGTTGACGCGGGTCATTGGACGAGAGAAAGCGGCGCGCGTTTTCCGCCTGGTTTTAGTTGCGAAAAACAACAACACATGACCACCAGGCTTAAAATGTCGCGCCAGGGCATTAATGTCGACTGGTCGAGTTCGTGCAACCCCTAGGAAGCATCATGGGATACGCACAGTGTGATGTCTGTATAGTGCAGATTTGAGTTATTTTAAACGTAAAGCACTAAAATAATAAAAACTACATCATCAGACTGCAGGGTGGGGGTATGAATACTGATCTCTGGAAATCAAATCCAAACTGTTTATTCAGTTTTTGTGAAGACATTAAGAGATTAAGTTGAACATTTATGTGACAGGACAGAAACGCTGCTTTGTTTTGCCGATACACTGAACAGAAAAACAAGAAACAGCTTTTCTCTTTTTCTCTCCCAGAGGAACTGATCTGGAGAAAATCTCAGGTTCTCTTCATTTATAAAAGACTTCATGATGTGAAGTCTGGACTCACGGCAGATGAGATGTGTGCCGCTTTCATTGCCTGAAATAAAAAAACTGTTAGAAGAAGCTGCGCTGCGTAACGACTTTCATGTGGAAGAAAGATCATACACAGGGTTTGACTTTCTCTATTCTGGGTTTCTATTACAGTCTGACATGACGGTCAAAGGTCTGAAAATAGACAACTGGTTGTGTCAAAGTAATGACATTAAAACAGATGTTGTTTCATGTATTTAAGTTATTGTTTCATCACAATGAATCATCACAAACACAGAAAGAACTTGTGTTCGTTTGTTTCTTTTCTTCTTCTGGTAATGATCACATCATGTGGCAGAGGAGCTGAGCGACTCTTTCATCTCACACGCCAAACACAGCTTCTGTTGCTGTAAACACAATCATTTTTCTGTTTATTTTCTCTTTCTGAGGTTGCAGACTTATAGAATGACTAACATCTTAAGAGCAGAGATGTCAAAAACATTGAGGCCGCAGTTTAACTTTTGTAATCAGACGTTATTTCTGATCAGAACCGAATATTAAACATGAAAAAATACAAGATGAGACCAGATTTGATTCATTTTGATGGTGAAAAACTGTTCCTGTACCTGAATGAAACATCGTCACCTGAAACACAAACACAGTTTAAAACCCTCACAGATTGTGAGGTCAAAGTAAAATGATGAGAGCAGTTTGTCAGGATGTTAGATTGAATGTAGGTGATCAGAATCAGTTCTTTTTCTGTAGAAGTCTCTCTCTCTCTCTCTCTCTCTCTCTCTCTCTCTCAGTGTTTATCTGTAAGTGTGTATTTGTCATGGTTGTGTTGATGTTTGTAAGCACATGGCAGGTGGTAAGACAGGAAATGATGACACATGCACAGACATCTGAGTTGTGCAACATCCTGTGAGTGTGTGTGTGTGTGTTGTGTAGCTGACGCTGCCTGTAACTGCGCACACACTGCTCACATTCCTCACACCCACACACTCACGCACACACACACAGTCACACACCCACATGCACACACACACACACACAAACACACACACACACACACACACTGCACACATTCCTCACACACTCACGCACACACACGCAGACACACACCCACACACGCACACACACGCACTCACACACACACATGCACACACACTCACGCACACACACGCACTCACACACACACACACACACACGCACACACACGCACACACAGAGAGAGAGAGAGAGAGAGACGTGTCTTGAAGATGTTGTTGTGGTCTTGTAGGGATGTGATGTCAGGCGTGTTAATGAAGGTTCTGTACATTGTGTTTGTGTTGTTGCTAAGGTGCTCGACACTTTGCTTTAACGGTGTGAATTATTGAGAAAGAGCAGAGATGACTCGACTACTGTGAAACTCTCCAGCAGCGTCTGCTCATTCCTAAAGAAAACATCACTTACATCAACCAAAGAGAGCCAACACACACACGCGCACACACACACACACACACACACACACACACACACACACACATGCACGCACAAACACACACAGTGGTTTCCATGTTTTATGGGGACATTCCATAGACTTCCATTGATTTTATATGAGGCTTATGATCTATTCTATTCCCTAACCCTTCTGCATTCTTACATTTTCAATAAATATCATTCTGTATGATTTATAAGCTGTTTTCCCTCATGCGCACCTACAAAATGTCCCCACAAGGTCAAAATCTACTGGTGTTACTGGTATACGTACATCAGATTCAGATCAGAGTGCTCAGACGAACATGACCACGACATTAAAGTCTCATCCCTGCGCATGTTCATGACGTCATGATGATGTTGTATAACTGGAGCGTGTGTTGTTAGGTCTCATGGCACGCGTGTGGAATCATGTGGTGGTCTGGTGTAACTCTGGTTATTAAAGGTAATTTGAACTAATAGACGGGGAAGGGCGTCTAAGACCTTTAGAGAGAGGGCCTTGTGTTTCCAGCAGCAGCCTCATAATGAGGATACCTGATCCTCTCTCGTACGGATCTGCTGCTGAAAGACCCTCTCACAACGCCGACACTTTCAAATCAATACACAACTCACAGGAGAGCTCGAAAACTTCAGCATTTAAAAGAAGGAATCATTTTCTTATCCAGATTTCCACTTTGAGTTTGGTGAGGGTGAAGGTTGGAGTTCATGTCGGAGGGTTTAAAGCGAGAGATACGGAGTCATTATTTCTTGCTGTGTTAAATGTGAAAAGACAACAAACAGCAATATAAAATGTACCATTTCTTTAAGGGAATATTGAATATGTAGTGCTGTGGTTCAAGGGTTTTTGTGAGTGAAACGTCTCTGAGGAATCTATTACTGGAAAGTATTTTAAGCTCAATTTGTGGTGTATTTCTGACTTTGAATACATGTGAAATGAGTTTGTTCTCTCTGACTGACGCCACTTTACATTGGAGAGATGAAGAACACACACAGTTATTATCAGAGATGATCCGTGCCGTCGTGCTGAAAAACATTCACAGAAAAACCAACATGTCAGGTCCGGGCTCATACGCAAAAACTTTTAACGGGCCCCTCCGTCTGTTCGCGACTACGTTGCGCATTACTGGAGGTCGGCTGTTTACTCTGGGTTTTTACTTGAATGTTGATGCGCGTAAATCCTGCTCAAATAGTAACGCTCAAATAGTAACGCTCAAATAGTAACGCTCAAATAGTAACGCTCAAATAGTACCGCTCAAATAGTAACGCTCAAATAGTAACGCTCAAATAGTAACGCTCTGTGGTTAGAGCATGGCGCTAGCAACCCTAAAGTCATGGGTTCGATCCAGGCGATTGCACATAGTCAGACAGAGACAAATGTATAGTACAGTGCAATGTAAGTTGCTTTGGATAAAAGCTTCTGCCAAATGCGTAGATGTAAATGTAATGTAACGGCAGACCCTGAGGGAGCGCAAACTCCCAAGCGGCACAAAGAGGGAAAAAATGACGCAGCCTGCGTTTTGCACGTGTTTTTACACACGACATGTGAACGGCCCTAACATTAATACAGTTGTCAAACATTAAACATTTAGCTACTTACATCATTCCAACCTCGGCTTCTGTCAATACAGCAAATCCCGCCTTCTTTCATTTGATCGGACAAATTCCTTCATATGTTTGGCCACCTCAATCACATTGACACTGACGAGCTCATTCAGAGATATAAATTAAACTTCATTCCGTTTCGACACAGCAAGGTAAACAAAGTAATGTTGTACATTATACATTATACAATAATAATAGCTGTGTAAATGATTAAATGGATTATCCATGTATTAAATGGATGCCAACTAATTGAGACAATAAAGACCTCTCTACCCCTAACCTTACCACGCACTTTATTATTGATCACCTGTTAGCCATTTTCTGATATTTTCTTCATTTTTTTGAAAATAATTGCCTGTATGTCGCGATTTGTGATGTGAAAATGTAGTTCGGGTTAGGGTGGATTCGAAAAAGGCGGATTCGATCTTGCATTCACATATAGGCCCGGTTTCACAGACAATGCTTAGCTTAAGCCAGGACTATGCTTTAGTTAAATTAGGATATTTAAGTGGCTTTTAATAAAATGCCTGAGATAAAAATATGACTGACTGGTGTGCATCTTGAGACAAAACAATGACACTGACATATTTAAAAATATTTCAGGGCAATTTTTTTTAGTAGAGACCGCTCAAACTTTCATTTTAGTCTGGGACTAGTCTTAAGCCTTGTCTGCAAAACCGGGCAGTAGTGTCAGAACTACTTATCACGCGTCTTTTGCCGGGTTTACACCAAACACGAACAATCGCGTTCCACGCTCTTTATTACTCGCGGGAAAAGTTTGTTATTTTAGCGCGATCTGACAAATATTTTCAACCTTCGCGGAAGACGAGATTGATGCGCGTTCGCGGCAATCGTGCCACCTGATTCGCGTTTCTACGCTTCTTTGCATTGACTTTGTATGTAAGATCTGAGATCAGTCATATAACGTTAGTAATTTTCTACAGTATTAGACAACCATGAATAAAACTCGGATGCCAACATGTGTGTGTACCTTCAGCTTGACACGCCACGCGCGGTTTTTATATTTTACACCAACACACACACTACTGTTTAGTTTTCTCTCTCTCTCTCTCTCTCTCTCTCTCTCTCTCTCTCTCTCTCTCTCTCTCTCTCTCTCTCTCGTTCTTTTGTTAATTTTGATAAAGCAATAGAAAATATACAAATGTATTATAAACACCTGTAAATCTAGGATTTTGATGTTGAAATCATATGATTTGAATGAATCTGTTGCAGATAAACATGTGGCTGATGTCGGGTTGTTTTTGGTTGTGGTTTGTCAGAGGTGAACCTGTGATGTCCTTTGAACTCAGTTCTGCGTGTGCAGACACGTACAAACACACAGAAAAGCCCTCAGACAAAACACTCCATTCAAAACACAAAACTAACTGAAGACAGCTGAATATATCTGCCTGTGTTCTCCACAAACACACGTCCAAACGACATCTGAAAACTGTCTGAAACGGACATTCATGACAGCGGATGAGAGTTTCCACTTCAAGTTTTCCGTTCGACCACTTTGCAAGCCGTAAACACTGCTCCAGACTTCCTTCCGGTTTCAGTTATTTATTTATTAGTATTTTTTCAATCGAACATGTATCATTTAATCTATTTGTTTAACATTTTAAATTAGTTATCCATATTCTGTAGGTTGTATTTTGCTCAAATGTTTGTGTAGTGAAACAGGAAGTTCTTCTGAACCAGTGATAAGCCAGCGTTTATTACATCATCCAATAGATTTATTAACTTTCAGATGGTCACTTACAGTTTTGCAATAACACACATATTCTGCTTACAAATAGTGGTTTTATGATAGACGGTATATACAGCATCAGCATCATCATTGACAAACAAATGATTTGTTGTGTTATTATCCCAAAATCACAGCATCTCAGATATGTTTGGAGTGTTTTTAGGAATCATGATGACAGACACACAGATCAACAGCAATACTTTATAGAGGAGGCACGCGCACACGCGCGCACACACACACGCATGTTGGGTTTTCATGTTTTATGGGGACATTCCATAGATGCAATGGTTTTTATACTGTACAAACTGTATATCATATTCCCTACCCCCTACCCCTAACAATCACACACAACTGTCTGCTCTTTTACATTTTCACAAAAGTTCATTCTGTATGATTTATAAGCTTGTTTCCTCATGGGGACAACAAAATGTCCCCACAAGGACAAGGGTTTTGCATATTGCCATCTTTGTGGGGACATTTTGTCCCCATACCGTAGGGTTTACCCTTCACACACACACACGCGCACACACACACATACTGTATATGGACGCACACACACACACGCACACGCGCACACACACACTGTCTGCGATGCATATATGATACACAAGTCAATACTCACTGTAGTAAATCGGTGAAAATGAAGACACTCTCGGGATAGAAACGCTGGCGGAAATCTGTCTGATTTAAACACATGTGCTGAACTCACAGACGCTGATTCACAGATTCTTAAATGAAAGCGTGAGGAACAGACAGAAGTTTCTGTTACTAGATTCATTAACTCATTCAGTCTGTATGTTCTAGTGATGAAATGGTGTGTAATAGTGTCAATCACATGCTGATTTCATGGTTTTATGAAGCTGTAGTTGCGTGTGCGTGTGCCCTGTGTTGGCGTGGCTGATTTCCTGAAGTCAGAAACATAAACTCAGACCACACATGAGAGACTGGCACAACTCCAGAAGTACTTGGCTGCCGTCACATTTCTCTCTCTCTCTCTCTCTCTCTCTCTCTCTGTGTGTTTCTGCTCTTTTAAAGGGACACTTCACCCAAAAAGGAGAATTCTGCCTTCTTTTACTCTCAAGTTGTTCCAAATCTGTATAAATGTCTTTGATCTTGGACCCCATTGACTCCCACAGTAGGAAAAATACTTTTTGTATATCATTTTTTGTTCTGTTGAACACAAAAGATGATATTTTGAAGAATGTAGGACAGCAAACAGTTGTGGGGCACTTTTGACCACCATTGTCATTTTTCCTACTATGGGAGTCAATGGGGGGCGAGAACTGTGGTGTTCAATGAACCGAAGAGAGCGCACATCACTCCTCTCTTCATTAAGGTACATTGGCTCCCTATAGTCGCTCTCATCAAAATCAAGACTCTGCTCCTGACCTACAAGACCACCACTGGATTGGCACTCCCATCATCAGTCGCTAATGCAGACTTATGTACCCGAACAACGATGTATGCAAACGAACGTCGTCTTGAGGTGCCATCCCGAAAAGGTAAAAAATGTCTCTGACGTACCTTCTCTGGATGGGTTCCACATCTGTGTAATGATCTGCCCGCTGCTACAAGATCAGCAGGTTCTGTGGCCATCTTTAAGATTCGTCTGAAAACACATCTCTTCCGTCAGCACCTGACCCATCAGTTCTGACTTCATCTCTTTTCTGCTCTTTCATCCATAAAACCCCTTCGCTCTGTATACTGTTATGGGCTATATGAGACCAGGTTTACTGCACTTGTGCTTTTTGTTGTCCTCATGTTGTTCCAACTGCTTCCATCGTTTCCCTCGTTTGGATGAAAGCGTCTGCTAAATGACTAAATGTAAATGTAAATACAGCAGTATTATTCACTCGATGCCCATGTTTATATACAAACGTTAAACCTTAAATGGAATTCTTTAGAGGCTCTAAATGTCCCTACATATAGTAAACTGTTGTAAAATTCCAAGATACTACCGTGTTTTTTTTATCTTAGTAAGCACTACCGTATACTCTGTTTATCTGTTCACTATACACTTACGTATTTCTCATGTGGAGGCCTGTGACTGAAATGATGTCAAATCGCTCCCAGATCATTCAGGACACGTGTGCTGTTCATCTTCACATGATCACAGCACAAACAAACAAACAACATACTAACATTCTGACAGCATGCGTGAAGTTTTTTATGTCCTAGTCTCTCAATATTCGGATGTTTTCGTCATTGTGTGCTGTGTTAGTGTTTATTGGAGATAAATGCGAGTACTCTTGATGTGTATTGTTGACAGATGTCTCAGGGTATGAGCGTTAGGGATTTTCCTTTGTTCCGGCTGAATCATTTCACATTCTTTCTTCTTTCTGGAAGTGAAGTGGTGAACGTCATCTGCTTCATCTCTTCTCTCAACACAACACAACACAACACAACACACATCACAATCACACAGATCTCATTAATATCTCCTGGACAACTGTGAGGTTAAATGAAGATAAATCAGAAGCATCAGAAATCTGACGGCAGGAATCTCTCCGTCTCCTCTGAAGATGTCAATCGCACGTCAGAGATCTCACTTTAAACTCAGTTTGCATTGCCATCAAACTGGTGTGAGCTTCTGTTTCATGTCACCTGTAAGAGAGAAGATGATTTGCGTCAGGTTCACGTCTCTCTGTCTCTCTGGACGTCTGAATGAAGACTCACAAAGCTTCATGTTTGTTCAGCTTACTCACACACAACACAATCAGGTTTTGCCAGATTGGAGGGAACTTTGGTTCTCTATCCGCCAACTGGAGAGCGGCCAGAGAGTTTCTTTTCTTTTGTTCGATATTTACTTGACATGCACTCACAGGAACTCAGAGAGTAAAAAGACACTTTCACATGTATTCAAACAAATGAAATTGGGTCGGTCTGTCGGACGTGGTGCCCCGTAAGGACCCGGTTGGGGACGGTGGGGATTTGCATGGCGTGACTGGTGCTCTTCGTGGAAGGATACGAGATTGAGTTTGTGCTCTTTGATGGGAAATGAATGAATAAACATTGCTGGCTCGTTCTTTTGTCGTGACTCATATATTAGTGGTGATGGGAATAATAGGGAAATCTAGCAGTTGTGTCATTTGACTGTAAATTCTTCTGCATGAACAACTGCGTGTATGAACAGGTGAAAAACAGCTTCACTTCTCTACTCGCTACTGCGAAAAACACCATCCGTCTGTCGCAAAAGAGATTTCATTGAGATCTAAGTTGTGTTTCATGAAGGCATCAGCTTAGTCTCTGATGTTTCTCCTATGAGAAATAAAAACAGAAATAAATGAAACTGTGATGCATGAAGAGACTGGAGGTGTAACTGAATGTAGATTGTAGAGGTCAGATAATCTGGATTTGAGTCAATGTGATGAGACATGTTTGAGTTTATATTGAGATCTTCAATCATATTGACTTCTGATTGCAGACGAGACACATCTGAGCTCAGTTTGACACATTGTCGACATCTCTTCTCAAACTCTCATGACAGACACGTTTGTCAGATTTCTGACTCGTTTTCTCAGGAGAAACATCTGAGACGCACATGAGACTTGAGCAAATATTTCCATTCGCATTCATGTCTTCATGGAAAAAACTGAGATATTTAAGAGATGTGATGTGTGATTTGTCTTTCTCGTGGGTTGTAACGTAATGACGCACTGAAAAAAAAGTAATTTTACAGAATGTTTTACAGATTTCCCAAGTAAAATGTAAAAAAATCTAAATTTTCCTGTTTTTTACATATTTTTATGTATTTTTTGATACATAAAAAGACCTCAAATGTACAAGAAAAATGGGGAAATGTAATTTTACAGATTATTTCTGGCGCCCCCGCTGTCAGAAAATTTGTTTTTTTAAACAAGATTTCTTTTTTTACCGTTTATTTTTTAGAAATACGGTCAAAAACTATAAAATTACACAACAAGACAACACATTTAGAAGAAAAATGGGGAAAACAATTGAAAATATATCCTATAATTTTACAGAATTTTTTTTACGGTACATTTCCGTTTTTCCAGTTTACAGAAAAGTTCCGTTTTTTACAGAATTTTTTTTACAGTGCGATTAATGTTTTTTTTTAAGGTTAATGTTGTCATCATCTACTCACTCTCACGGTGGAACACTTTGCTTTTGTATATTCAAGTTTCAACAACAGGACACAAAAGACAATAAAAACAGCATTAAAGGACAAGTTGTGCACCGGATGTTTTCAGTCTTCTAAAGTCATGTGTGAGGAACAGACCAAAACCGTAGAAAAAGGCCAAACTCACACAACCTTGAGCAGGATAGCAGCGCTGACACTGCAGATGTATTAATGTGTGATGATTTGTGTTTAATGTGATCTGTTAGGACACAGACAGAAACTGGAGGATCCTCCTAAAGCAGCGCTGTTCTCAGAGCGTCTGAGCGAGTTAGAGCGCTTGCGTCAGACCACCATGAGAGTCGGTGTACAAACACAGAGTCCACGACCGTCTCTCAACGTCACGCCAAACTCCTTCAACCCGCAGGGGCAAACTCAGATCTCAGGTAATTTACAGTTACGTTTGATGTTGCTCTTTTTATGATGCAAGACACAGAAAGAGGGATGGCGTTCAGATTCAGAAACACGAGATAGCGCTGGATGTGCCAACTGGATAGCAGTCTCTCATCAGTGTCGTATCAAAAACAAAAACAAAGACTAAAACCGTCTGATTTGATCCGGGTTTGCTGGAGTCACCTGACAGGAATAGTTTCCCAGCATCGTTTTCTTTCTTCTGTGGAACACAAAAGGAGAATTTTTGACGAATTCACCTTTTCCATTTAATAGAGCTTTAATAAAAAGACGAACACATCAAAAGCACATGAAAGTAGTGATCTGCTCAGATTTTGGTCTGTTCCTAACTCAAAGAAACCGTTTGACTTCAGAAGAGAAGTATAAAAATGATGGAATAAAATGAGTTGTATGGAGTACTGCGATTCTGTTTTCCTGCGTGAAAATTCTCCTCCAAATATATATTTTCTGTTCTTTTGTGTTCCATGGAAAAAAAGAAAAGGTTTTTCGAAGGACGTGAGCGTGAGTAAATATTACCAGAAACTTTAATTCCATGACATTTGTGTCAATGTTTCTGTTGGTTGGTGCTAAACTCTGGAGAGGTTTTTTGCTCTCTCTCTCTCTCTCTCTCTCTCTCTCTCTCTCTCTCTCTCTCTCTCATTGTTTGTTATTGGCCGGGTTCGTCTCCAGCCTGCAGGGCACATGATGTGTTTACTAGAATGCTGTCGAAAACAAACAGGAAACTCTGTGTGTTATTATCATGAAGTTATTTACATACCGCAACGCTTCAAACGTTACACAAACTCATGCTGTGTCTTAAAGCGCTCTCTCCTTCACTATTCCCTATATAGCCAATGACATTTGATTTCATCGCTGACGTAAATTTTCCTATGCGTTTTTTCGTATTTGGTGCTGGTTTGTACGTTGTCTCTGAATTGTTAAAAAACGCTTCTCAAAATGCTTGCTACGGATGCGAAAAACGCAGAAAATCGAACCCCATCCGATTTTTTTATGACGGACGAAAATATCGGAGGCAGTGTGTAAATGTGATTGACACAACGTGAGGTCGTATTTATTTTTTAACGTGCAGGAATTTCGGACGCAAAAAAAAGTTCAATGGGCTTAACCTGCGTCTGACATTCGACATAACGCTTATATCACACCTGTGTGGCTTCATGGATTGCTTAATAAAATGGTAAACGCTTATTTTTCATGGTTTTGTATTCGTTTTTAATAAAGAGAACAAAACAACTGTTTGCCACCTTTATTTACTAAAATGTTTGTTACGTTCAATAAAATGATTGAATAGATTCAAAATAAAGCACCACTGTCTATAACATTCATTTAATCTCCAGCTGATTCTAATCAAGCGGTCGTCGCGCATGGGAAAAAGTGAGTGAGCGAGTGTACACTCAAAATCAGAGTGCATTGTGGGTAAAACAGAGTGAACGAATGTAGGGAATGAAGTAGTTCACTCAGTTTTCGGACACCACTGCAAAATGGTTGCCACCCGATGTAGTGCACTATGTAGGAGATAGGGAGCGGTTTCAGACACTTTTTTCCTCTGGCGAAGAGTTTAATGCACTTTTAGTCAATGTGAATCTCACAAAAATCAGTCCGGCTCATAATTGACCCCTAAACCGAAAGGATAAAAATAAAAGTGTCTTGGGTGTAAAGAAAAGAATCTTTTAGCGAAATGACTCCTCTCATGACTGAAGTGTTTTATTTTTCAGTTCATTTGCTATTCCGTTTGATCTGATTGGTGTCATCGTGACAAAAACACTAAATACAATAGAAAGATATAATTGAAACGATCTGTGTTTGAGTTTACACTAAGCATGTTATTTTTATTATAATAATGAGAATGAAGAAAATGTGCTTGACTGTCGTGAAAACAATGTCGCAAACAAGTCTAGCTTTATACAGTACAGTATATGACCTGGACAGGTTTCTTTGATGGTTCATTTGACGGGTCTGATCTTTATATCTCATCTCCGTAGATCCACGTCAGACTCAGTCATCTCCACCCTGGTCCTATGAGCAGCCCTACACCCCTTACCTGAGCCAGATGACATCACCATCCATCCACTCCACCACCCCGCTGTCATCCGCCCGTGCCACCGGTTTGCCCAGCATCAGCGACGTGCCACGACGTCTCTCGGGTAATCACGCAAACACCTCAGTTCCTCGTCCTAGAAAGTCAAACAGAGATCTCCAGCTTGTCAACAAGTCGTTTCTTGTCTCGTGTTCGTATTTGTGATCTTTAATCCAACTCGATTTACCTCCGAGCGTTCGATCTGTCGCTGAATATTCAAAAACCCGATATGTCTGTTTTAATTGAAGTGAACTCAATGAAGTGTCTCATGATGGGACGGTGAGAGTTTGAAGGTGTGTAAATGTGTTGACTTGGGTTTGGTGTCTCTCTCCTGAAGTCAAATCAAAGCATTTCTCCACTGTTAACGTTCTGCTTTGTAAGCATTCGTCCTGTGGCCCGCCGCGGGCGAAAGTCTTTCTAAGCGAGAGCTCCTTTAAAACTAGAGCGTTTGAAAGAAAACCTGGTGCTTTGAACTGGAGTCTCTTTTGAACGCTGTTGAATAGAGAGAAGAAAAGAGAGAGACGTTTGTGAGTCACAAGTGCCGTGGCCGTGTGTTTATTCATGTCCGCCCGTCCTTTAGTGTTGCTTTGCAAACAAACAACACATACTGTAGCCTCGACACGAGGAGGGTTTCTTTCATACACCTGTTTGACTCTCGGCCAGCGCATTGGGTTTTTTCTTCGCCGTCTCTCCACCCGAACTGTTTTCTTTCAGCCCGGAGCGAATGTGAGCGTTTAAATGTCTGTGTGTTGAACCGGCTCCAGCTGTCTCGTTGGGTTTGATTAGTTTAGATTTCACTCAGCTTTCATCTTACACATGTCAGCCTTTGTTCTCTCCTCAAACACACGCATGCACGGGTCTCTCGGTCCTAACGCCCTCTGTTCTCCTCGCGAGAGAATGAATCCGACTGCTGCCGGGTTTCTTGACTCTGAGCTAAGAGCCAGAGAGCTGCTGAATGATGACCTGACAGATGAAAACATTCGTCATGTCACAGGAATTATTATTACACTCATTACGAACCATTTTAATGCAATTGTCAAATAAAAGTGCTTCTTCTGTCTCTAAATCTAAACTTGAAATTCACTTTCGTATTCGTGCACTGATCGAATAAATCCATTAAAAATCACTTTGGATAAAAGTGTAACTTTGCCTAAGAAATGTGTGAAGAGTCGTTTGTGAATAGCTGGATTCAGATGTTAAAGTGATGAAGAGGCTTTAGAATGTTGATTGAAGGTTGTATATGTGACTTTCTGTCAATGTTTTGGAAATGAGTCTCGTCTCTGCTCCGCTGTCCCCCTGGAGGCTCTCTTCTGTTTGCTTTCAAATGTCAAGAGTTGATCATGTGGACAGACAATCTGCTCATAATTGAACACACATGTTCTCAAACCTTTGCTGAGCCGTCTCTCACAGGCCAAAGGACACGCCACTGCTCACATATATGCATTTAGCAGACGTTTTATATTCTCAACACCACCAACACACATACTCTACTCTACTCTACTGTACTCTACTCTACTCAACTCTACTGTACTCTACTCTACTGTGCTCTGTTGTAATGTACTCTACTCTACTGTACTGTACTCTAATCTACTCTACTGTACCGTGCTCTACTCTACTGTACTCTACTGTACCGTGCTCTACTGTACTCTACTGTACTCCACTCTACTGTACTCTACTGTACTGTGCTCTGTTGTACTGTACTCCACTCTACTGTACTCTACTCTACTGTACTCCACTCTACTGTACTCTACTGTACTGTGCTCTGTTGTACTGTACTCCACTCTACTGTACTATACTCTACTGTACTCCACTCTACTGTACTCTACTCTACTGTGCTCTGTTGTACTGTACTCCACTCTACTGTACTATACTCTACTGTACTCCACTCTACTGTACTCTACTGTACTGTACTCTACTGTACTCTACTCTACTCTACTGTACTCTACTCTACTCTACTCTACTCTACTCTACTGTACTCTACTCTACTCTACTCTACTGTACTCTACTCTACTCTACTGTACTCTACTCTACTCTACTGTACTCTACTCTACTGTGCTCTGTTGTACTGTACTCCACTCTACTGTACTATACTCTACTGTACTCCACTCTACTGTACTATACTCTACTGTACTCTACTGTACTCTACTCTACTCTACTGTACCGTGCTCTACTCTACTGTACTCTACTGTACTCTACTCTAATCTACTCTACTGTACCGTGCTCTACTCTACTGTACTCTACTCTACTGTACTGTACTCTAATCTACTGTACTGTACGCTACTGTACTCTACTGTACTCTGCTCTACTGTACTGTACTCTACTCTACTGTACTCTACTCTACAGTACTGCACTGTACTCTAACGTACTGTACTCTACTGTACTCTGCTCTACTGTACTGTACTGTACTCTACTGTACTCTACTCTACAGTACTGCACTGTACTCTAACGTACTGTACTCTACTCTACTGTACTCTACTCTACTCTACTGTGCTCTACTCTACTGTACTCTGCTCTACTGTACTGTACTCTACTGTACTCTACTCTACAGTACTGCACTGTACTCTAACGTACTGTACTGTACTCTGCTCTACTCTACTGTACTCTGCTAAACTGAACTCTACTCAACTCTACTCTACTCTGCTGTACTGTACTGACGGCTTGTAATACTACTGTAAATCAGCAACACAGATAAAGAGAAGACCAGAGAAGGAGAGGAAGTGCACCTCTGGGATTCTTCTGACTCTCTGAGACACTCACGTCTCTCCTCCTCGATGGTCCTCTCTGTCTTCCGGTACGCTTCTCTCTCTCCTTTGGGCTGCTCCTCTCTCTCCTCTGGGACATTCCTCTCTCTCTCTCTCTCTCTGCTGAGGTTTGGGGGAGTCACAGGTCATTAGTGGGTTTATAATTGAAAGAAATGGTTAGGGTTGTGTGAGAGGAGATCAGTGAGACGGCTCATTATGCATCCTGTGTTTCTCCTCTAAGTGTTTCCATCTGTGCTCCCGGTTTATCCCCACATTTCTCTTTGATATTCATATGAATGCAGTGTGTGTGTGTGTGTTCTGAAGAAACAAACAGCCAGAAGCAATACTCCAAAGCTTTCAACATATCATCTGGTGTTTCTGACACTTAAAGAGAGCTGTGATGTGACCCTGAATGAACCCAAACACATTCAATAAACCTCTGACACAGTAAACCTGATGCTCACTCCATTATGTATTGCAGGTTTCTTTATAAATGTGAAAGAGTACAATCTTATTGTTCTTTTCTTATAAAGTGTTATTCTATAAACATCTGACACTTTCATAGTCTGAAATACCAGGCAAACGATTCGTTTTTTATATTTATTTGAAAATAAACTGAATTCATCATTATTTTTATTAAATCATTTGGGGGATAAAAATTACATCCATGATTTTACATATGACTGCTGCATGCATTGGACGCAAATAAATGTAGATATTCCCATGTGCTCTACTCTACATACAGTACACATTTAGTTTCTGAAGAAAAGTTTTGTGAATGTGAATTCAGTTTGTGAGCGCCCTCTTCGGTCCGTAACAGTTCATTGATTTCTGTGTTCTGAAGAAACTCTCAAAGATACACATTTTATGACATTAATAATAACACTAGTAACTTTTGAATATGCTGTATCACTTAAATCTGTTGTTGCTTTAGTTATTTTCTGTCCAACACTGATAACAGAGTCACAGTTGATGCTATTAAAACTTTCCTAATGAAAGTTATTGACTGAAAAACTCTTTTGTTTTCTCTGTCAGGTACATCAGATCTGAGCCCGTTCTCGGCTGACCCGCGCCAGTTCGAGCGTCAATTTCCCGCTCTCTCTTCTCTCACCGAGAGCCGATTCTCCAGTCCCAGAATGCACTATCCCACAACGTTCACCTACACACCCACACCGGTCACCTCCGGCATGTCCCTGGGCATGTCCGGCTCCACCCACTACCACACCTATCTGCCTCCGCCGTACCCCGGATCCACCCAAAACCAGAGCGGGCCCTTCCAGACCAGCAGCACACCATATCTGTACTACGGCGCCTCGTCCGGGTCTTACCAGTTCTCCATGGTCCCGGGTGGAGACCGATCCCCGTCTAGGATGCTGCCGCCGTGTACCAGCGCGTCTGCCGGAAACACCATCATCAATCCCAACCAAACAGACGGCGGTGAGGCGGACGGCAGTCACAGCAGCTCACCGACGGTGCTCAACTCCAGCGGTCGGATGGACGAATCTGTCTGGCGGCCATATTGAGAAGGTCAAAGTTACCAACAATGTTAGCCTTAAAGACGCGGTGCATTTGTAAAACATGAAGGGAGTATGAAGCACAAACTCTTGTGATGGTGGCAGTGTATGTGTACGATTCATCATTCCACTTAAAAAATCAATGACACAAGACGAGAGTCACTCAAGAAATCCATTACAAACCTGAACAGGGAAAATATTACAGGCTTGAATGACATGAGAGTGACGACCTGTTGCTTTATCCGGCCTAGAGTAGATTCATCACATCAGTAACAGGTCCACTGAATATTTGTATATGTTCTTACCATTGTGTAATTTAGCATTTGCTAACACTGAACGTGATTTTACTTTATTTAAGCGTTTGACTACGGCTCATTCCCTCGTGTTAATTTATGTATAACATGGATTTCAGAAGCAATAAAAGCCATATAGACTTTAAATTATGCAATGTGTTTAGAGGGACAAAACTGAAGATGTTTGAATATTATTTGTTGGTCATCTATTATTATTATTAACTTAATGAAATATTTACTCTTTTGTAATACATTTAATTTAAATGTTGGTTTTTATTTTCGTTATTGTAAAGCAACTAAAACAATCTCCAGTGGTACGTGTGTTATGAAGGAAGGACACGATCGTAGAATAATGTCTCAGTCGTTCCGATTCATATTCAGAAGCATGAAGTTTAAAGCAATAAGACATTGAGTCTGATATGATATGTATATAAATGAGAGGTTTGACTTTAGTTTCGGATGTTATCACGTTAATTTATTGTAGATGGAGTTTTTATTTAAAGCTTTTGTTGTGACCAAACTCTGTGAGCGGTGGTTTGGGACTGAAGACGCTTCCTCTCTGTTGTTAAACTGGACGGTTTTGTAGGTCAGATAAACACTATGCAAACTCAACCAAACAATCAAACGTAGCATCTGAGAAGTGTCTGCTGGTTTTCTACAGTGTGTGCTTTAATATTACTACACAATCTCACAATATCAGAAAGAACCGCACGTTTCATTTGAACTATGACATCTAACAAACAAACATTACACAAAACAGACAATCTGAAGTCTAAATGAAACAGCGGATGTTTACTAAAGATCATCTCCATTTCTAGTTTGTTTATTTATTGGAATGATGAACGAAGCATAAATTGGGATGAAACTGTTTTGATACAGTGTGTGTTCGTCTGATAACTTTGAAGCGGTACTTGATGAAATGTTTGCACCTCGGCTGCTGGCAGCTCCCTGGGAAATCCATTTGTCTTTCTTTTGTTTGACTTTATTTTTGTGTAAATCAAAGCACTTCTGTTTGTTAATGGACGGTTAATGGAAATGAGAGAAGCGTAAAAATCACCATTTTCCAAGAAAAAGACTCATACGTCACCCCGACATCAAAACAAAAATAAAGAAGAGTTCTTCCTCGCTCGCATTGAGAGAATCACAGTTTGAAATATCACCTGGACATGTACAGCAGCTCTCTGTCTAGGGGTCAAAGTTCATGACACTAAAGACAAAACCTGATGTGAACTCGACACAGCAGATCATTTCTCTTCTGTACAGTATTAAACTCCTGTAATTCATTCACAATATCCTCATTTACACCGCTCTTAATCCACTCCTCTTGTTTGTTTGGTTTTTACCGTGGTGTTTTCTGGTAGTGTGGAGAGCCGTATGTTTACACAACGTTTACAAAGAACTGCAATTGTACAAAACTTCTGCACTGTTAACTTTCTACGTTTCATTGCTTTAATATGAGATGAACACATGTTCGGCCGTGACTGAAGGTCAAAATGTGATGATATGTTTAATATTTCAGAGATAACCTCCTGAGCTGATTTGCTTTTTAAGCAGTGACAGAATTCATCATCTCATCTTGTACAGATGTGTGTGTGTGTGTGTGTGTGTGTCAAACCTTCATCTGTTCATACGGGACTAACAATCCAGTAAACATTGTGAGATTTTTAAACATTTCTAATGATTGTATGAGTTGTCTTTGAGAATAAAAACAGCCTTTTTGTTATAATTCCTCGTTCTCATTTGTGTGTCAGATACAGTGTTGGGCAAGTTACTCTGAAAAAGTAATTAATTTACATATTCAATAGTGTAATTAGATTACTGTACAGATGACTCTCTCCAAAAAGTATTTAATTACTTATTACTAATTACTTTCTATATCCTACATCAACCTTGATTAGTTTAGTGATTCAAGGATAGTCATGAAACGACTCTTTTAATTCTTTTAGATAGATAATAAATAACTATATACATTATTTTTATTAACTGAACAAAGTACACAAATGTAAAAGCGACACATTACAGCATACATTTTAAAGTTAGACTTAGTTAGAAGTTTGATGTCAATTCCAGTATTGTAAACATTACACAGTATTTAGTTCCATTACATCAGAAGTAACAGTAATTAAATTACAGAAAAAATAAGAGTAGTCCCTAACTTTACTTTTTCAAGGGAAAAGTAATTAAATTACAGTAACTAGTTACACCCAACACTGGTCAGATATCATGTTTAGTTTAAATGAAGAGCTTTAGGTTTGTTTGACAGTATTTCTATCAACCCGAAGTTTGAGTCACAACATTGAACTAGTAATAAATGAACATTTTTAAAGAACATTATTTATTCACTTTCACTTGTGCTGATCACCAGCCTCAGGTTGTGAATGATACACAGACCCCAGAGATCACAGACATCTCCTTTAAACATCTGCGTCTGACTCCTGTCTGTGATCTTAACATCAGAAAAAGCACTTAACTCACAACAGCTTCGTTGTTGAAAAAACGGAATTAAACTGAACTGAATCACAGCCAGCCAACAAAATACACTAGAGTCAACTGAACTGAATTAAAACTGGATTGAACTGCATTATATTGACCTTAACTGAATTGAATTCATTGTTTAATAGTATTCTGAGTTGAAGAACGGCACGGCTCTGTTTAAACTTCATTTTTTTAAAGAGACAGTCCACCCAAAAATGAAAATTCTGTCATGATTTACTCTCCCTCAAGTTGTTCCAAACTCGTATAAATTACTTTGTTCTGTTGAACACAAAGATAGATATTTGGATGAATGTTAGCAAAATGTATGGGTCAAAATGATCAATTTTTGATAAAAATCATTAGGATATTTCGTAGAGGTCATGTTCCATGAAGATATATTTGAAATTTCCTACCGTAAATATATCAAAACGTTATTTTTGTGAGTAATATGCTACACTGTAAAAAAAATGTTAATTTTTAAAAGTAAAATGTAAAAAACGGAATTTTACCGTTTTTTTACAGATTTTAATGTATTTTTTAATTTACTAGAAAAACAAGGGGAAAGGATATTTTACCGTTTATTTATGGTGCCTCAGCTGCCAGAAAATTTCAGTTTTAAGTGAGTACGTTTTTTTTTATTCTATTTAATCCGTATCCTATAATTTGACATAAAATTATTTTACGGTATATTTCAGTTTTTCCAGCTTACAGAAAATTTCTTTTTACGGATGTGCTAAGGACTTCATTTGGACAACTATAAAGGCTATTTTCTCAATATTTCGATTTTTTGGCTCCTTCAGATTTTCAAATAGTCGTATCTCCATGTAAAACATACATCAACGGAAAGCTTATTTACTCAGCTTTCAGATGATGTATAAATCTCAATGTCAAAACATTAAGACTGGTTTTGTTGCCCAGGGTCACATATAATACACATTCTCTCTTTCTGTCACCTTTCAGAGCTCAACGCAGTTTTAGGTGATGACGCAAGGTGGTGAGACATGTACATAAGTGAGTCAGACAGCATGAAATCTGAAGACTGAGAGGATGTAAAGCTGCAGTGTTTTCTCTTTCTCGAAGATAAAGCTGAAGTAGATTTGACTCTCTCTTGTTGTGTGTGTGAAATATACTGTACGTCTTCCGGTTCGACTGTGTTCTGAAGGTCAAACACTCAATACCGCACGCACGCACGCCTCTGTCACACTTGAACTGAAGTTTTGTCCCAGCGGTCTGATGTCTGAACACAGAGAGTCTCTGTGTTGTGCGGCTCTGGTGATTTATTCTGGCAGTGCTGGTGAAGTATTTACTGCCGCACCGGGAGATTTTCTCTACAAATGAAGTGTGAATCTCACGGGAGCACCTCAGAGCCGCTGGAACTCAATGAGAAATGTTATCTCATCACACCTGTAAAGTCACCAATCAATCACAGCAAACATTCTGATGTGTGAACGATCCGAGTGATGTGAAGTCACTTACACAGTAGATGAACACTGTTCGTGGATCAGTCCACGTGTGCTTTATACTCAGAACCATCCAGTTGTCCGAGCATCATAGTGTCCAGTAAGACACGGGTTGTGTTTTCAGAGAAAGTGAATGGGAATGTGTAAAGCAGGAGCGAGACTCTGTTCTGACACCTCCAAACTGTCAAGAGCCAAATCCTAAACAAACACACATGTGTGAGACTTTCACCTCATCACTCTCACCCTCTCAATCTGCCTTCCCAGCATGCACCAGGCCCGAGAGACACCCCAGACGAAAACCACACAAACCCTCTCTCAGCTGTCGACATTGAGCTTTCTGTCTTCGGTGACATCATCAAAACCTAAAATGACATCAAACCGCATCCGTCAGAGCGACCTTATTTCAAATACAGAATTAAAGGAGCAGGTCACCTAAAAATGTCCATTCTGTAAAACGCAACGAGAGAATATTCCAGCTTCCCTTTTGCATACAAGCAAAGTGATTATGGGCTGTCAAAGTCAGAATATAAAACAACGATCAAAAGTCTAGCATCTTAAAATGACCTCAGAAGTCTGACGAACTATTTTCTGGTGATTATTTGGATCTCTTTACTGCACAGAAAACACAGATTCAGATGAAGTATTGCTTTAAGAGTAAGTCAGACAAACACATGATATGGGGACACAGATCTAAAATACGATGGAGAGCAGATCATGAAATTATAACATACACACACAGTCAAATGGAAACTTCAAGCAGATAGAGCTGCAATTCTGTACATCACTAAATCCACAAAGTCAAACTGGCAATCCAGAGCAAAATATTCTTACCAAAGCAAACAATCATGAATGCCATTTCAGACACTGTCGGCATGCAGACTTTTCATTTTCCGCCATAAAAACTCAAAGCTCTCCGTGAGGTGCTGACAGACAGCATTGAAGTGCCTACCCACAATTCCCTGCTGCTGTTTAAAACAGGGGCAAACATCAACATTCGGAATCATTTACAGTCCAGACAGAGTCACTGATGTTAGTCATGTAAATCCTGTGACGGAATTCTGTTTGTGTTATTGTATCACTGAACGTCTCATGTAAGAGGACTTTATCATCTGTTCGTCGGGTTTTGTTTAACATTAGATTTGTTTTCGGAGTTCTGCAGTGTAAATTAAATCACGTCAGCAACATTCAGTAATAATATCATTTTCTGTCGTGCACTCACACATAACAGCCGATTTTAGGAAGATGTGCTGCTTTGGTTAGGACAAATGCTCTACATGACATGGAAAAATACCTTTTATAACCTATTGAGAACAGCCGCCGCTGCTGCCACTCAGTGGATAAATGACACGCTGCTGTGACGTCACGCGCACACCACTCTACCGACTGATCGCTTTAAACGAGGTCTAGATTTGCTGGATCAATTGATTGGAAAAAGGTTTGGTTGTTACCCAATAAATATTTTATTACAAGTAAGATTAAAGAAATCTCTTTGAAAATATTGCACAAATTGTATCCTGCAAATCACTTTTTTAAAAAGTTGAAAAAAGACATAGATTTACATTGTTCCTTTTGTTTGTTGCAACCAGAAACTGTACCGCATATTTTTTGGCATTGTCAATACACATAGAGGTTATGGCAGGATTTTTCTAAATTTGTAAAAGACAAGCTGTTATGCAGTTTTGTTTTATTATGTGAACATGTGATATTTGGTTTCTTTATGATAAAAAAAATTGGAAAGTGAAGTATACATAATTAATCTTATGATTATACTGGTTAAGTATCATATTCATCGGTGTAAATTTAGTAAGCAAATCCCCTTTTTTTCTTTGGTGCTTTAGGACATTGAAAATTATTTGCATATACGATTATGCATAGTACAAATGGGAAAGCTGTTAAAACTGTGAATGTATTTAGATTGATATCTAAATTAATATATTATTTTATAAGATTGTATAATTTTTTTCTCTTTTTTATTCATTTTTTTCCACTGATAATTACAATTGTACATTTTGTGATTATTAATGTAGATTCTTGGAATTATGTTATGTTTGTTCTTTGAGCAATAAAAAAGATCGCTTTAAACGAGCTATATGTAATAATTTTACTGTATTAAATCAAAACAATACCTTAATATGTTCGTAGACATTTAGGAAACCTTTTAAGTTCATATATTGGTTTGTCCAAAATACAATGCTATAGCCAGTTATTCCACTCTTAAATGTGCGTTCCGTGCCGGAATGTCTGTTTTTGTTTTGGTCCGTGTGACCCCGCCCCCTGACGATTTACCAACTAATGTATTTCGACAGTTTGGTTGTCAGTTGGCGACAATCACAGCATATTGCAGCAAACAAACAATCTGGGTCAGAGATAGCATGATTCCACCTTTTCCGGTACTATTATGTTGCAAACTTAAAGTCCCAGTGAAATAAAGATGACAATTCTTATTTTTTCATGAAATATTGCAGAGTTTATAGTAAACAGCTTATCAATGTGGGTCATTTTCTTTTTTAAATTCATGTACCCTCATAATCTTCAGTTAAAATCTGAAAATGCACTTCCGTCCTGTAATGACGATCCATCTGAAATGACGTGCAGCATCCGTTAACTCCTCCCCTTCAACTGTCAGTCTGCTGCCAGTTTCATTTCTAAATCAATGCAACAGTTGTTTTTACACATCCAATCAATTTACAAACTTACAGTGTAAGAGTCAATGCTTTCTATTACACTCCTGTAAGTGTCTGGCAACGTGTGAGCGTCGAGAGTCTGAGGAGGGGCGGGGTAAAACCCTCGCCAATAATTTGCATTTGGACTGCGAATCACTGTTAATGTTACATACGTCTCCTTTAAAGTACATTATTTTAGTTAGTCAATTGTTTAATGACAGAGGTACACCTTTAAAGTATGAAGAATTTTTATCACGATATTGTTTTCCAGTCCCATGCAAGGGAGTACGCTATAGTTTACGGAGCTACCCCTTCAGGGACGATTATGTTAATGAAAGGGCTGAGTCTCAGGTTGTGCCTCTATGGGATGTTTTTGAAACCAGGGTGGGGAAGTCTTGCTTAAAGTCTCTCTCTAATAAGTAGTCACCGTGTCACAGTAAAAGTCTCCTTGTTCTGATTCAAAATGAAGTTGTCTCCTGTCCAAATGCTGTGTTATTGGAATAGGTGTGTGGCTGATATTGTGTGGAATTTAGTCTGGTCTTTGCCACAGACATATTTAATATATAACTAAATTAAAAAAGTGTCTTACAAAATTCTTCATCAATGTTACCCCACAGAAGTCTTTCTACAAAGGTTTTGCTCAGATGATGTAGGCTTTCTCAACTTAAATGGATAAGTAAAGTGGTTAAAAATAATTGTTGTGTTAACTTGATTTATTTAAGTAAATTGAACAAGCATCAAATAATATTTTGATCTACTTGATTGAAACACGTTCATTTAAAATGTAAACATTTAGTTACTTTTTTTAGACCGGGACAATGTAATTGTGTTTGAACATAAAACCGAATACAATGGTTTGTTTAAATAAACGGAACAGTATGGTAAAATCAGGTCTGAGAGTCACGCGTCCTCACGGTCTGCTCCGAACATTCTCTTGATGTGAAAGACAAAGCAGAATTGTGATGTGCTGCAGAGCGGATGGCTGTAGATGGTTTTTATGCTGGAAGATGTTGTAGATTTGATTCTGATGTGACCTTCACTTTAGTCTCTTACACCAGAGAGACAAAAAGAGCTTTTCAAAACAACAACAACAAAAAAACATTGTCTTTTTGTTCAACTTCTCAGACGTTCTTTCCGTTTCATCTTCAGAAGAGACAGTCATTGTTTAACTCACATCCGGCCATTATTAAGTGAGTCTTTAAACTTCATTCTCTCAGACTTGAATTCAGATTGATCTCTGAAAGGTTGGAGGGAAGAATCTCACATTTAACACATAGACATCTCTTTTGTCATTTCTGTTTGAAACATCAAACATCAGGTCAATTTACATGATCATCTGTGCGTCGAACTGACAGCTCAATTTAGAATAAATGAATCGAGGCGAGGAGACAGTTTTCAACACTGATTATATTTACTTGCCCAAGAACTCACATTTATTTTCGACCAAACACTTTTTTAATAACAGATTACCGCTGTTACCTCAAGGAGGAGTTTCCTAAATATTGAATACTGTAGTGATGTACGAAGCTTTGACTGTTGAACAATAAAAAAGTTGAATTGTAAAAAAAGGATGAGTTTCCTAACTTGTATTTTGAACTCTAAATGGCCCACAAGAATAAAAAATGGAGAAAACCTCATCTCGAGTGTTTCTCATTGAGTGTTTATTGAATGGAACGAATCGAAAAGCTAAGAGAAAAAAAATGCACTGAAGCGGAAAAACAATGTCTGCCACACGGCATTACATTTATTAAAACCATTTTCATCCAAGATTGAAAACAATGACATTGGGACAATCCTTCAGTCTGAGAGATATCTGATAGTGTTGTGATTTTTCCAGAGAAGCTGTTTTTAATCCCGTGACTTTCAAACACAGACGTTCATTTCTAAATGACTCTGAAAACTATCTTTCACTGTATTCTATCAATCTTCCTCAATAATGGCACTTTTAGCTCATGTTCAGTGATCATATTTAATAAGAATATTGTGAGAACATTTAATTCCATTATCACCTTGATTTTCATTCCAGCAGTTTCAACAAAACCACCCATAACCTGAAATGATATTGAACTTATGAAACAAAAGATGTTGGAGATTTTCTCAACTTTTCACCTCATGTCATATAGCAACACGGGAATTCGTGACATTGTCACTAACTGTAATCTATTTATTCGTGTTTACTGACACGAATTTCCCCATTTTTTCGTGTCACTCAGCACGACTTTCAATCTAATGTATTATAAGACGCAGTCTCTTTCAAATGTATAAAATATATATCAACGCAATCTGATGGGAATTCATACCTACGATCTCATTGGTATGTTTTGACTTCTTCCCTGTGACGTCAAGTTTAGGGGCGTTTATCGTTGTTTTTCCACCTCGTGAAACTCGCGTTTTTAGCTAAATTAGCTTTTGCGGCTGTGATTTTAGGGTTTGGGGTGAAGGTATTGATTAACCACATCCTAAATGTGTACGACTTGTTTTGATATCAAGTTATAAATATAAAAATGTAAATACACACGCAGTCTGTGTATTGAAAATAAAGTGCTGAGTGACATAAAACAAAGGTCGTGCCGACACGAAAAAATGGGGATAGTCGTGTCCATGAACACGCATTAATAGATTCCAAATTTCGTGTCCAGCTTTCAGAAACAGAAGGTTTTTTATTTAGATGTTCTTTTTTTTACATTTTTAAACATTTAGAAGCTTGAATGAGATTTAAGAGTTCTTGATTAGTGATAGACCGATACCCGATATGCAGAACCGATGTTTATTTACTGCTATACTTCTGTTTTTGACACACTGATTACAACACAACTGAACAAACAATTTTATTTATAACAATCACTTCCTCCTTGCATACAAAGCAAACCAACTTGCATTTATAAACCAATAAATAGGGGGCCTGAAAGAGTGCAAAAAATAAAGTGCATCGTTACTAAGGTGTCGTTGTTCAAAAATAATTCTAACCAATTAAAAAAAATAAAAAATGTAAAAAAAACCTCACTCAACTGGTTTTACGTGAATAATATATTTGTCAGTCTTATGAACCCGCTGACAAAGCAGTTTATATGCATTTACTAACGTTCAAACCGCGACCACTTGTGGAGATAATAAATAATGAATTCCACAGGGCTGTGTTTATTTAGATGTTTATTAGCGAAATAAATATAGTCAATGATAATATAACTTACGGTGTTTTAAACAAGTTAATCTTGTTGAAAGTTAGCTACCCCTGTTGAAAAAACCAGCATATGCTGGGTTAGGTACGTTTTGATGCTGGTTTGACCAGGTTAAACCAGCTATGGACCAGCACAAACCAGCATCAAAACATACCAAACCAGCATTATGCTGTTTTTTTTCAACAGGCAGATGCTGTGGCCATGCTAAAACTTCCTGAGCATCAACCCGGTGAGTGAACAGCAACATGAATGATGAGCATAGACAACAATGCTAATTAATTGAAGCTCTTTTATTTCCAACATGAATGAATTCATGGCCGTTTCATTTAATTCATGCAAAGTTACATCTTTATTGGGAGAGGAATTGATGGCTTAGCTATGTGACTCTGTGAGGTCGTCTCTATTTGTTAGAGCGAAGCTGCATAAACTACATATCAGGCTCTCATGTCAAATAAAGTTGAGTAATTAATGGATCCTTTGTGGAAAAACAGACACTGACGCAACTGATAGTCAATGATTTATTTTGTAAATGATGTATGATCTCAATGCCAATTTAAACCTGAAGCACAAAGCGGACACGTTGCAAAATATTTACACTGATCATGTATTTCCACGACATTTTTTAGAACAGAAAAAGCACAATATTTCAGCGAGTTAAACCTCTCTGTGGTCCACGAGAACAGCTGGCTAGGGTGCGAGGAAGCTTGGCAGAATGAACACACGGCACATGCAGATGTACACGCTACGGTCAGACAGCAAATGTCATTTTATTTCATGTGGAGGTAACATACAGACATGTATCGAGCAGAGAAAATAAAGAGATCATTCAGAACTTCTGTGAGAGAGTTTGTTTCTCTAGAATCAGGTCTGCGAATCTCAGCTGGAGCTCTTTCTCTCGGTCCTGTTGTCTCTGACCATCTTCTCTCAGAGCCTGAATATAAACGCAAGACACAGTCTTGAGGGATTACAGCCACGATACACTCAAATCAACCGCATCGTCATTTTCACTGACATCTATAACAAACAGAGACGGATTTCTAAAGAACCACCTGTCCTCGGCTATCAATCAATCAATCAACATTCGGCAAGTCTTGTGAAGTGAATTCGGTGTTAAACGTTCATTCGCAGTCGCGTGGTGCTTTATCTCACCTCCAGTCTGCGAGGAATGGCCAGATCTTCTTGTTTCTTCAGCTCCTCGAAGGTGTGAAGCTCCGTATGAGTCTGTTCCACCTGATCCCACACTTCACTCAGCTGTTTGAGCAAACCCATCGAGCGAGACTGATAGCCGCCCAACAGAATCTTCATCTTCTTCTCCATCTTAGCGGCACGTTTGGCCTCTGTGGTCATGTGACCTCTGTTGACCTGTTAACACATGCGGGACGCTTTGGTAAATGTCTCTAAACAAGACAGTGAGCGGGACGGAGACATACCGATGAGATGCTATTGGTAAGTTTTATTCACATCATCCATCTCTAAAAGATGCCAACTGAATCTCTGCATTAAACAAACCATTCGCTGAAGTTCTCCGGCTAACCGACGGCTGCTGTCAAGCTGCCATGAGAAAGACCAGGATTCAATTTTACCGCCAGACGCCGGCACCGCGTACAATTGGAACCATCGCTAACCTAAACTATTTTCAGACGTTGAGTTCTTCAATAATGTAACGCGGGGCCAAGTTCTATCGACAGCTCTGACACAGAAACAAAAACAAACGTCCGACATCAACACAAACCTCACATACACACACCACGCCAGCGCTTCTTAACAAACCATTATGCAATTATAACGGATCTGTTTTCATTCTGGAGTCGGGAGACTTCCAGTAAGTGTCCTCAGACCGACCATCTCGGAGTAAAACATCTTCAGATGAGCAGAGAGACAACACAGCCGAGCATGAAACTTATTTACTCTTAATGTAAAACCATTCATTCCTCACTAGAGTTCGGCCCATTAAACAACAGACGTGATTATTGGTCGATGCTCTGGCTGACGTTCTTTTAGCATTTGCTATGCATAAAAAAGGATGTGAAAGAATTAAAACAGAATACAAAGTCTTTTCCTGTAGCTCAGTGGTTAGAGCGTGGCGCTAGGTCATGGGTTCCACCCCAGGGATTGCACATACTCAGAAACACATGTATAGTGTGATTTAATCTAAGTCTCTTTGGATAAAAGCCTCTTCCGAATGCATCAATGTAAATGTAAGTCAAAATATAAATAGCTATTAACATTAGCGACTCACGAAGATGATCAATGCTGTCTGTGTTTCTGGGCTTTAGGTTAGCAGCAGAGCTCTACATGAGTCCAGGGCTCTGACACAGAGCGAGATGCTCATAAATGTGCGGCGCAGATGGCGTTCACATAAATCCAGCGCAGGAGTTTCGTCTTCCTACAGAAACTCAAACTCCCCCTCATCTCTGAACGTGCTGCTGCGTGAAACAGCTCCGAATTTCCGCCTCACGCTGCCAAGACATATGAAACAAACGTACTGTTTGTGTGAGCGGGGGGGCGGTCGCGATTAACCGAAACTCAAAAATACAGCCGACTGGCCATCTTCTGGTGGCCGTCATTTCTGTGGAGCATGAGAGATGCTTTGATGCCATTAAAACAGACTCACACCTATCCCCGTTTCTCTTGGCCATTACATTACAAGATTCATCCACCGAGACTTTCATGAGCGCTGAAAATATAAACAGAAACCAACCAAGGCTAAACACTACAGTGATTTTTCTATAGTACAAAAAAAACATTGTTAACATTCTAAAGCAAATAAAATGGGACTATTTATGCACCAGGTGTGTGTTTGTACCGTGTGTCTATAACATGTAGTTGTATGTGAATAAACTGTGCGCTTGTGATCATACGGCGCCATCTGCTGGATTCAAATGAGTTTCTCTCACCTCCAGTTTCTTCTCCAGAGATTCGATTCTGTCCTTCTTGCTGGCGAGGTTAGCACGCGTGTAGCGACTCTGTCCGGGCAGGTACAGGACCTGACTGTAACACTCCTCCCATACCTGATTATACGCCTCCATAGACAGATCACCGTGACCCATGCCGTGTTTGACCACCTCCATCTCCTGAAGCAGCAGCTCTCGGGCCTGTCAATCACAACACAACCATCTACACTTGCTTCGTCTCACGACAACTCAATAACACCATCACGTCATGTGTGAATACTATATAATAAAACCCATATAACTACAGTACCCTGACTTTTCTTAAATATATGTATATTTTATTCTAACATTGTTGCTTTATTAAAACGACAAAACACAAAAGAGTTCAAATTGACCGTATGCATTACAGACATTGTATCATTTCAGCGCTCTTTCCCGGCATTGAAGATTTGCGCCATTGTTGCCTAGCAACTTATTATCTGGTTTTTTATGCTATTGCTAAGCTAAAACGTAGCTTACCCTCAAAATGTCAGTAAAAAAGAAATACAGCTTTCTAAATCAGTTCGTTTTCCCGAATGGTTAGCAAATATTCTTTATAACCGTTTTTGATCTTGCTAATTTTGTTTTATGTCCATACGTGTTTATGAAGGTATTTACTATGCAATGAAATGCATATTGTTCATATTTTATTACTTATTATATTCCATATGGGTGCGATTCGTGTGATCCAAATATAGTTCCTGAGCGTTGTAAGATCCAAAAGTCAAAATATATTGCAAAAGGATAGATATTATAACTTCTAAAATTCACAACATCTTATTATCTAACAAAATATTCTGCATCAATCCATATTTGTTGCGGTTTAGACTTTCAAAAACAACATTTTCACTGCGGTGAGAAAACTTCCGCTTGCCAGTGTCCTAAAACAGAACACTGCTCACAAAGCGAGGCACACACCTTCGGGTGCGGTCTCGTAGCTTTTGCTAAATTAATACAAAAATGAAACAAATTATTTATTTTATTTTAAACGATCGTATTTTGCATGCCCATCTGAGTTCGCTTGGCACTTGGGGGTGTGGTTGAGGATTTTGAGGCTTTTTAGTGTGATAACATTATATTATACCATGGTCTGTTTGAATACTGGATTCTGATTGGCTGGAAAGTGTGCATTAAAAGCCTTTAACGCACGGGTAGCTCCAGTCAGTTTGATTACATTTAAAATGAACTGACAAAATAACCGTCATTTTCACCTGTCTGATCTAAAAATGTACACTGTAACATCAATAAAAGCTTTAACTTGGCAAATAACCATGGTATACGCGGGATAATCCACGGCTAGCCATGCATTAAAGGATTTTAACGCACAACGTGGAGGCGAAGAACCACCCGACGCGAAGCGTTACATTTATGACACCAGACATTCATATAATCTCAAAAGAAGCTTTGAATGTAAATATTGCATGGCAAAAATGACATTCAGTAGTCTAGTATGAGCGGCCTAAATGACCGCTGCGGCCATTCTTGTAGTGACAGATTACCGGGAGTTCTAGTGTTAAGGCTGTTTTTGAGACCTTGTGACCAAATATGCCCATTTCCCCTCAGAAAAAGCATCATACAGGAACACAAATCACCCTGACATGTTGAATTGAAGAGTACATAAGAATGTCAAAGACCTTTTTGAGCTCGTCCTCAGAGATCTTGTGGTACGGGGTCTTGTCCAGGTATGTGACGTGATCAGTGTTGTTGGAGTTGGATCCCACACCTTTATTCTTCTTCAGCTGAGCGTCACTGAAGGGATGATGCAGACAGTCAAAGTGAATCATAGTGATCATCTCTTTCTTGATCATCTCTTCAGCCTGCTGGAGGTCCGTCAGAGGAGGTTCAACATTCTGAGGCCGGAGGATCGTCTCGTTCACCTGACAACAAACACATCCATCAGCATCACGTCTCAAAACACACACGATGCATTTACACCGTTTACTTCTAATGTTTTCACTTTGCATGATGACATTAATACAGAAACAAACATGTATTATCTACAGCAAGAAAATCTAATAACGGTCCACTTCTTGAACGGGTTGTGAGCAAAGCATTCTAATCAGAGAGTAAGTTGATGCTTTTAAGATGCCAGGTCAAGTTAAACACAGTAGAACCCAACATTACTGCACTGAGCTCTGCGATTGGTTGATAGGGGTGATGAAGTCACCTCGGAGGGTCTCGGTAAATCTTTCTGAACAGCCGTGTGTCTCTGACGGAGTTCCTTCTCTTTCTCGGCATCTCTGACAGCCTGTGGAAACATCACGCTAGTTAAAGACGACATATTATAATACATTCAAACGGTGCGTTTTGTTTAATGGCTAGCGTGTGTGACCTCTGACCTGTTTGCGTAGCTCTATCTCAGCCGCGTCCTCCACGAAGCTCTCGTCCACCTCGGCCTCCTCCAGCTCTCTCTCGGCGTTTTCAGGAAGTACGATCTCTAAATCATTCTTGGGCAGGGGCAGAGACATCAGACCCAGTTTGAGCTGCTCACGGGACTCTCTTTGCTGAAAGACACAAACATCTTTACGCAAACACCTCACACACACAGTTGTCATCAATACGGCCTCGACACTGCAGTCACGTGATCCTCAAAACACCTCAGCGGTGTCTCAGAAGTAAAACCAAACACAAGTCCATCATCACGGGAGTAACGTACCAAGTGTTTAGCGAATGACGGGTCGCTGTAATCCACGCCGCCCTCTTCAGTGTTGATGCTAAGTTTGTCGCGCAGAGGGGTCCTGCCGGGGGTCACGCCCACCGGGGGTTTGGGTGTCATTCCGCCATGAGGGGTCATGCCCTCCGATCCGTGACTGGGGGTTCTGGGAAATACGTAAATGAAGAGGACGTCACACAAAGCAGATCAGTAAAATGTCATTCCTCATGTTCGTGTTTGTGTGTGGGTACCTGAAGGGTGTGGAGAGCACGGTGTTGGGCGTCTGAACCACCTGTCTCTGAGGTGTGACCCCTGAGAAATCACTCTCGTGAAGGGGCGTGTTCAGACCTCCTTTAAGAGGAGTGTCCACATTGGTCAGCGCCATGAGATTCTGAGCTTCCTGTGAGGTGAAGGAACGGCGCGGTGAGACGCTAGAGAAGACATGTCAAAGCTCTACAGTAGAACACAACGAACACACTGAAAGTCAAACCTGTAGGATTTTGTCTTGTGCTGCTGGAGTTCTGGGTGTGCGCAGGGCCATTGAGCTATTAGTGAGGTTATATTCCGACAGAAGAGCACTGGACGCCGAGTTAGTGATTCCAGACTCTTCAGCCGTCTGACGGGCGATTTCACTGGCCTGACCCAGTTTAACCACCTCCTCCAGTTCAGCATCAGAGATCTGACAACACAAACCAGTAAAGCGGAGTTTACGTCGCGTATTTCTGAGAATGCATTCACAACGGCGTGATTCTGAGCTGATCTCTGACCTGTGGTGCCGGCAACACCAGTTTGCTTCTCTTCTTCGTGAACTCGGACACGCCGCTGGTCTGCAGGATGGCAGACGGCAGATCCGATTCCTTTTTCTTTTTGATTTTCTGTCGGTCTTTCTTACGATCGTGGTCTTCCTTCTCACTGCAGAAGACAAAACGGCAGACGGGTGAGTCGCGGAACCTCCTGCGGCAGGACGGGGCGCTGGACGCACACAACTCACCTCCTGAGCTCTCCGTCGAGATGCTGCTGACGCAGACGCTTGAAGTCGGGTTCCAGCGGGTCGTACTGCTCCATGGATGTATCGTAGAAGCCCTGCGCGGGTTTCTTCGCGAAGGGGATCTCAGCGTTGTAGTCCACGCCTCTTTTCTTCTTGCGTTTCTTCTGGATGTCGATGCCTGCAGCTCGCAGCTCTCGCCGCTTCTGAAGCGCAGCCAGACGCCTGCAGACGACATCAGACAGACAGTGAGGATGCTTTCGTAATAAACACCTGTGAACAACATCTCAAACGGCGTTTTACGGTGATCTCAAACTGCGAGAGCTGACGGGGTTTGTTCACGAGCAGATCAGAAACGAAACCTCAAAATAAAGATGTTTGTAATTTCTTGCAAGGATTCTCCAATCCGACGGGTGCACAGCGAGACAGAATTTGTCATGTTTTACGTCATGCCTCACCGAGCCTCCTCCAGCTGCTTCTCTCTGGCTTTTCTCTTTGCCTTCTTGCCCTGTGTGTTGGCCAAGCGAGCCCTGGCTTCAGACAGCATCTCCAGCTCATCTACAGGCAGATTTATGGACGTCATGTAATGTTACGAAAACAGTCTGCAGCACGTTCACGCAGACACACACACACACACACACACACACACACACACACACACACACACACCTTCATCCATGTCCACTGGGTCCGGTCGAGCCGGTTTGGTCTCAGGGTTGGGGTCGATCTCGCCTGGTTTTAATTTGCGAGGGTCATCGCCGACATCATCTTCATTCTCTCGTTGTGCGGCTTTATCTCTGCAGTCAGGAAAGATTCATGCTCAGCTTTCATGTATTACCACAGACACGTGTGTGAATGACAATGACGAACACGCAACAATCAACTTCAAGAAAGTCACCAGCTTCCAAATCGGACAATAAATAATGATCAGTCAGATTGTTTCTGTGGCGGGAGATTATACAGGCTAAACATGTGCGCCGCTGGAATGTACACAACTAAAACATTGACCTTCGATCTAAAATGTGCTCTTTATTTGATGCCGTTTATGCTCAACTGTACTTACAGCAGATACTCATAATGCTCCAGGCACTGAGCGGCCGTCCGGCCGATGATGGGTGCGATGGTCCTCCACTGAGTGGGCATCAGTTTGGCCAAATGCAGAAGTTTCTCCTCCTCCTCACGTGACCATTCTGTCTTCTTAATGCTGGGGTCCAGCCACTCGTACCTGCAGCACAAATACACTAGACCTGAACCATCTTCTCTTGTCATTCAAGTTCCCTACATAGCCAGCATTTCTGGGTCCGCCAGGCGAGGCATCATCTAATGTACCCGAGAGAGCGTAACCAAACGTAAACGTACCATCTGGCTTTACACTGTTTGGCAGATTTGCGGTGCAGCAGGGAAGCGATTCGAGACCACTGGTTCTTCCCATATTTCATTACCGCCGCTTTCAGGATTTCATCCTGTTGAGAAAACCACAAAAGACATGAGAAATCATATAGAAATAAACACATACAACAATATAGATCAAGGCGTAAGAGCCACAGATTGTAATGCATTTACTCAATTCAACTCGTTTATTTAATGACAAAACTGTGCACTGCAACATTACAACAACAACAAATACAGCATTAGATCCATTAATATTTCATTCACTCGGGATACACAAAAATCCTATTTATATACTAAGCTTTTAATTTGTACAAGACATTAATGGATCTATTTTTTTTTTCGAAAATACACACATCTTTGTAAAGTTAAATGTACAGTTAAAATAAACACATAAATATGGCAAGCACAGTACAGTTGTGTTACGTCCAATCAAAAACAAGTGTATGATGATGTTAAAACACTTTAGAAAGAAAGAACGAATCAGTGTTGATGAATCGAGTGGAGTGTAATGTTAATGATGAAAACACGGTGTGTGTTATAAACAAACCTCCGTTTTCCGCCACACGCCTCCTTTAATCATAATTCGCGGCATGTTGACGGTTTAAAGTCCTCGCGCGCGCTTGAGCAGTAAAATCTTCTTCTGAAATTTGGAAATAAACTGAAAAGTGTGCTTTAAGGTTTACGCTAAAGCTGCACCGCGTTACACAGGGAAATGGCTCCCAGTGCAGAGAATTGTGGGTTATCACGCACTCTTCGTCTAGCGAGTCACACGCGCTGCGTCATGACGCTTCAGCCCGCTGGCGCCCTCTAAAGTTATACAGTGAAACTACACGCTCAACGCAAACATTAGATTATATCGTGCAGGAACTCGCACAACAAATTACACAAATGTTAAACAATGCAACAAACATCACACGGCATTATTAAACAATGTCCATTGTATTATTTGTGTCATACTACAGATGATTTTGCCGTAGTATCTGCAAAACACAACATCTCAACACACAATCAACTCTGACGGTCTAGAGGAGCACACACTTCTTTTGTGCTTTTTATTACAAATTACATCAACATTTTTAGTGAAACATAAATCTTTATGTTCTGTGGTCTAATGACTGTAATGAAAACATGGATTTGAGCAGGCTTAAAAACTCTGTAAAAGGTCATCGTGACAGATCTCTCTCTGCTCGTCCGGCTTTACTGTCAATCCCACAGTCATTACAATCACACTGTATCTTTATAGAAATATATGTCTTTAAAATGAAATGATCGTGTGATTTAGGGCTATTCAGGGATTGATATGTGAGGGACAGAATCATTTAAAATCATTGCTTGTTCATTTGAGTCCTTTCATAAGTTTCTCTTTTCACTTCTCAAGAGTTTGTTTATGCGTTTAGTAGTCTTGAAACAAACTCGACTAATATTATAAGTAAAAGATAATAATCTGTAGAAGTCTAGAATACAGGCAGTTATAATAAATATGTAAGTGTCTCACTGTAATCGTCTGAGGTCAGCCTTCTGACATGAAATGTTCTTTTCTGGAGCCTACAGTTCTTGATCATAAATGTTCTGTGAAAGAAAGCAGTGATTATATCGAGTTTGTCTCAGAAACTGTCAAGGTGAATGTTTAATATTCAGAGCCGAGTGAGTGTCGACTTCATTATTCATCAGTGCTTCATTATCAGACTCCATTTTACTCCTTCACTAACAATAAATTACAGTCAGAGATAGAGAATAAAGAACCGGTGAAGTCATCATGAGAATCATCACCTGACCCCACACATCCATCCAGACGGACTGATTCATCTGAGACGCTGTCGACATTCTTTCCTCAAATTATTTTCTACAGAGTGTAAAAGAGAAAACTCACCAGTCTCTGTTTCTCCTATAAGCAATGAGACTTGATAAGTTGACACCTAAATGAGACACAACCAGTGTTGGGTAAGTTACTCTGAAAAAGTAATGAATTACTAGTTACTAGTTACATATTCAATAGTGTAATTAGATTACTGTACAAATGACTCTCTCCAAAAAGTGTTGAATTACTTATTACTAATTACTTTCTGTATCCAACATCAACCTTGATTAGTTAAGTGATTCAAGCATGAAACGGCTCTTTTAATTCATTCAAATAAATAATATTAAACTACATAAAGTACTCTTATTAACTGACCAAAGTATTACAAATGTGAGAATTATACATAATTCCACTATTGCACACACAGTGTTTAGTTTAATTACATCTGACGTAACTGTAATAAAATTACGGAAAAAATTAAAGTAATCCCTTACTTTACTTTTTCAAGGGGAAAGTAATTAAATTACAGTAACTAATTACTTAGTAACTCCACTGTAAAACTTTGCTGTAATTTTGCAGGAGGTTTGCCAGTAACTTACTGTAGATTTCATTACAAATTTTCCTAGTTTATACATTTTTCTTTTATAAAACAAGACTAAATATGTCAGGTCACTTTTCTTGTTATGTAAATGTAAGTTTTAAATATTTTTACTAGAAACAAGACAAAAATGCTTAGGAAGAATGTCATTTTTTGTCTGTTCTTGCTCATTCTGAATCTCAAAAGTCAATTTGTTTTAATTTTGATTAAAGTAATTGAAAACAGTACTAATAGGAAAGTAAATTAAGTAGTAATTCAATCTACAGTAAGTTACTGGCAAACCTGCTGCAAAACTACAGCAAAGTTTTACAGTGTAGTTTCACCCAACACTGGACACTGCTGAGAAGTCAAACATCATATTCTAGTTGATCATATAGTTGATCTAGTTTGTATATGTCTTTATTTCTCAATCAAATGAAAATGACAAGCGTGTTGTGTGTCATGGTTTTAACGTGTTTAAAATGTCAAGTATTTTAATTCCGTAAGAAAATGCACATGTGTTTGATGTAATGCCTGTTTTATTCCCATTCCTGATGAGTTTGTTCAACACGAAAACGAATCTTTCAGAGAGTTTGTCATGTTTTTCAGGCATCTGTTTCTGATTGTTTGCTGAAACTCATGGCCATGCGGTTTTTCTCAAGACTTAATGAAGATGCGCAGACCACTGACAGCCCTCCATTGAGACTCAGACATCAGACAGCTGTCAATCACCGCTGGAGCAGCACTGGGGAATTCTGGGTAACAGCTGTGAATGCAGAGAGACGGTTTATTCCTTCTCAAGCTTCAGGCAGTCTTACAGATATCACCTCAGGGAGAACGAGACAACTGCTGTCAAAAACAAACACACAATACATGTCAGATATCCGCTAAGTTTAGAGATAATTGAATATGAATTGTTACACTTTACACTTGACTTCTTGTTGATATGAAACTGACACAAACCGAGTTTGGTTTCATCTGTAAGTTTGTTTGATATTTATGAATTTCTACAATAAGTTTGCGACGCGTACTATTATAACAAAATGTGAATTTAAAAATCACATTATAGCACTATAAAAGGTTCTTCATTGAAGAACCCCTCTGATCTCTATTGTCATGTTAGAAGCATTTCATCACAACAGATCGATTCGTTCATGATACTATTCTTTGAGTTTCAGGGCAGAAAAGCGCTTTAACCCACTGTGACACGATCGTCTCCCGCAGCACAGAGCGAGTTTGGTTGAAGGTTGTGCGGGTGGAGGCGATGCTGTCAGTCATGAAAACAGACAGACTGACACCACAGCCGGAGGCAAAACTCCATCCAACGTCACACAACTCCAGAAAGACGGTTTTCATGCACGTCCTGCAGAGCAGTGTTGGGTGTAACTAGTTACTAAGTAATTAGTTACTGTAATTTAATTACTTTTCTCATGAAAAAGTAAAGTAAGGGATTACTCGTATTTTTCGGTAATTTCATTACAGTTACTTTTGATGTAATTGAACTAAATACTTTGTGTAATATATGTGTGTGTGCAATAGTGGAATTGACATCAAAATTCAAAAGTCCAACTTTAAAATCTGTGCTTTAATGTATAATTCTCACATTTGTAATACTTTGGTCAGTTAATAATCCCACGGATGAATGAATGAATGAATTAAAAGAGCCATTTCATGCCTATCCTTGAATCACTTAACTAATCAAGGTTGATGTAGGATATAGGAAGTAATTAGTAATAAGTAATTAAATACTTTTTGGAGAGAGTCATTTGTACAGTAATCTAATAACCCTATTGAATATGTCATTAGTTACTAGTAATTGATTACTTTTTCAGAGTAACTTGCCCAACACTGCCCATAACTTAATAACTAAAAATACTGTAGTCATGACATAAACTTCAATCGATTGATTTACATTGTCCTTCTTAATCTCCTTAATAACTAATAAATGGACATGAAATATAGTGGTTAACTGTGAAAATCGTCACTTGTTACTCAAAGAGTTGTTAATGTTTTTCTGATGAACTCAATTAAAAAATAATAAAGTTAGATTTATATAAATATTGTATAGAAGTAAAGACTTTGACTGCCATTAAACAGCAGACTAATGTTAATGTATATTGAATGCATGACTGTTGGACGTCGTGTGAGAAGAAGTCTATGTGAGTTTTGCAATCTTCCTCAGCCAGCCGTTTATTCCAGAACTCAGATTCTGTCACGGTTCTCTGCAGAAACCATTAGAGCACATTAAAGGTCTGCTGTAAACGGTCTCCCCTACCTGGATCTGAGTTGAGATCTTCACTCCATTCATAGAACGATAGGAAGATTATCATCATTCTCGTGAAGTTTCTAAACCTCATCATAGCAGCAGCATTTAAAAGAAATCAATGCATGTTGTAAAAAATCACTAATTGATTTTAGCAAAAAAAACACATAGACAAGCTTCTTATTATTTGTGTACAGTAGCCCACTGTGTAAACAACACATCACCAAATACATTTATTATTACTTTATATCTTTTGTTTTAGTGTGTCAGTGAAACCTATGTATGTGTTTTTGGGTTTAAAAGTAATAATCAAGTGAGATCTTTGTGTAAATATCAGCAACTCAAAGTCTCTACACTACCACAAGGTGGCGCAAGTTTCCCGGGATGGATTCACGTCTGCTCCGGTGTGTGTGTGCGTATTGATGTGTTGACAGGTTTACTCTCAGGCCGTTGGGAAGAGAGATTAAAGTTTTCCATTGGGTTCTTTTGGAGAACTCCAGGTGCACACAATCTATTTAAATCAAACACACTGAAGCTTTGATTCTTCACAGACACCTCGCAGGGATTCTTTAAAGCTGTGTGTCTTCTGAGGCAGAAACATTCTGAGCTTTCATTTAACCCGAAGTAATAAAGAACTGAAGGATGAGAACTCGAACAAACCCACTCTCTGTTTCTCTCGCTGCTGTTAGAAATGACTCCTGATAGTTTGTTGTTTTGAGAAATCTGAAACATTTGTAGAAGTTATCAAACAAACCTGCCCGACAGAAATAAGAACATCAATTACTGTCAGTCATGAGCTGCAAACACACAACAATCCACATCTGATGAGGTGTCATATTTGCTCGTTGGTCTTTAGGATTTTTAATGCAGTGACATTAAAACACTTTTTTAACAAATATTTTGTGTGGCTGCTGTATGACCCTTGTATGTTTGTGTGTTTTTAAGGTGTGTTGTGATGTGAAGGCTTCATTCCGCTGCTGTGAGGATTTGTGGCCGACTGACCCGAGACAGATTTCATGTAATGACTCTTGTGTCCCGCGCTTCAACTCCCTGAGCCGGACATAAAGCCCCTCGCTTGTTCTCCACTTAATAAAATCCTCTGCAAATCCCACCGGAAATCATTGTCCCAGCCTTCAGCCAATCAGCTCGCGGGCCATTTAGGTGACATGACTTGCCCTTTGGACTCAAGAGACATAAAACATAAAAAACAACACAAAAAACAGCAACAATGGAGAAGATTTCACTTTAAAAATCCTGATAGAAATCTCATCGTAATCACCGGCTGATCACCAGTAGTGTTGGGTGTAACTAGTTACTAAGTAATTGGTTATTGTAATTTAATTACTTTTCCTTAGAAAAAGTAAAGTAAGGGATTACTCGTATTTTTCTGTAATTTAACTACAGTTACTTCAGATGTAATTGAACTAAATAATGTGTAATATATTCAATAGTGGAAATGACATAAAAAATATAAGTCTAGCTTTAAAATGTTTGCTTTAATGTGTCCTTCCCACATTTTGATCAGTTAATAAGAATAATTTATGAAGTTATTTATTATTTATTTGAATGAATTAAAAGAGCCGTTTCATGTCTATCCTTGAATCACTGAACTTATCAAGGTTGATGTAGGATATAGACAGTAATTAGTAATAAGTATCTAAATACTTTTTGGAGAGAGTCATTTGTAAAGTAATCTAATTACACTATTAAATAAGTAATTAGTAACTAGTAATTCATTACTTCTTCAGTGTAACTTACCCAACACTGATCACCAGTGACATCAAATGGCTCCCGGCAATCATCCCATATGGTGCTGTTCATGCCTCATGGTGCAAACCCCAATCTGCAAATGAAAAACACCAATGTTACACGTTGCTTTGAATAAAAATGTCTGTTAAAAGAATGAATGTTAATGTGACAGATAAATGACGTACACACGTCACTGTGACAGTCATCTCTAGACTGACTATAGCTCATACTGTACTTCTACACATCAGTCATCCAGAACACCCTAACAACCGCCTTGACAACCGACCACAGCACTATAGATACACAGTACAAATGATTCAGATTTCTGCGTATCTGTTACTGTCCAGACATGATGAAATGACATCAGATACAATGATGTTCATCAGTAGTGTGACATGCATTAAACATCAGCTGAACATTCTCATGTTGCACCCTTCAGCGTTCGCTCATGCCAGCAGGCCATTGATCACAGATCATCAGAAACCTGAGCTGCACACTCCCCCCTATACACTGAATCAAAATAAACCAGCAGACATTTCACATCAGACCACAGAACCGCTCTGATTTCCCACTAGAGAGTGGTGAACAACTCACCACCTGTCTCACTGCCCAGAGACCAGTCTCACTGCCCAGAGACCTGTCTCACTGTCCACAGATCTGTCTCACTGTCCACAGATCTGTCTCACTGTCCACAGACCTGTCTCACTGTCCACAGATCTGTCTCACTGTCCACAGACCTGTCTCACTGCCCAGAGATCTGTCTCACTGTCCACAGACCTGACTCACTGTCCACAGACATGTCTCACTGCCCAGAGACCTGTCTCACTGTCCACAGATCTGTCTCACTGTCCACAGACCTGACTCACTGTCCACAGACATGTCTCACTGCCCAGAGACCTGTCTCACTGCCCACACACCTGTCTCACTGTCCACAGACCTGTCTCACTGTCCACAATCTGTCTCACTCTCCACAGATCTGTCTCACTCTCCACAGATCTGTCTCACTGTCCACAGACCTGTCTCACTGTCTCTCTCTCTCTCTCCACATCTCCAAATGCAGGCGAAGTAACCGGCCGAGCAGACAGAAGATTTCTCTGGCCATCAGTTTCCACTGTTAGACGCTCTGTCTGGTTTTATTAGCACCTGTGCCGAGTGTTTTTCCCTGTGGTTTCTCACACGGAAGCTTGGCAACGTCGCTCCCTGTGGTTTTCTCTTCGAGTAAACTCCATCCTGCTTACAAAACACACACACACCCAATGATGCTGTGCTGCTCCATCAGTCTGGCAAACATTGCGTCCTGCATCACTAGAGACATGAACACATCAAATCTGTGTGAAACTCATTCCTGTTAATGGTCAGCGCTGTTTAAACATCATAATGACACTCGTCATTCATTCATTTATGCTATAAACTTCACGTACAGTGGCCAGCCGGACTACATTTACATTTATTCATTCAGCAGATGCTGAGAGGAAAACGATAAAAGGGATGTGATAACATGAGAGTGCTATGACAAAGTGGAAAAGAGAGAGAGAAATGACTTTAATAGAGTGAGCATTAAAGCTGCCGTCACTGAATATTTGTCTCTTTCATTATTCTGTGAGCAGTAGAGAGACTGAGGGACTGTGGTGTGGTGTGTTTTTGACTGTGTGAAATCTCAGAGGAGTGATGTTCTAAACACAGAGCTTGCAGCGAGACACCAGGATCTGATATCTGTCTGATATGATGCTTCTTCGATCCTCAGGATTCTTTAACGCTCTGCCTGTTAATAGAAAGCAAAGTGTCAACCTCCCAGAAAGTAATGAGCGGAGGTAAATCACACGGATAACAGTCTGACGTCTGAGGCTTTAGCTGCCTCTCAATATTCTCATCGCCACCGCGTTCACCTCACATTATTAGAGTGAAATGAGGAAGATTTCTAAAGGAATACATCAGCTGTGCTGTGGAGAGCAGGGAAAAGCATCTTTCTCAGTGGAGACGACATGCTCTGCCATCCTCACAATATACAAAAGTGGTTCTAAAGCACTTTGTGCAATTTGATTTTCAGTTATACTTCAATGTCTGTTCTATCAGAGGTGTGAAGGAGAAATGATTCAGATGTAAACAAAGAATAAATAACTGGGACAGAGTCGATTATATTACCAATATAAACTGAGTGCCAAATGACAATGAGATTTGATTTATTTATAAATTCAGTGATAAGGTTGATTTCAACATCACCAATTCTCTTTTAATTTATTTGTTTCGTAATTGTGCCAAGATGAATGTTTTGAAGAATAAACTACCTTAAATGGGTCAAACTTAGCTTAAATATCTGCCAGCAAATGTCTGAATTGTATCTCAACCTGTAATCAAAACAATGTAATGATTCACCCAGCTCACGATGCGATGCGATTCACAATACTGATCTCATGAAATGATTAATTCACGGTTTTTTTTTAGAAAATGAGATTAGACAAATTAAAAATGAATAACTGCCCTTTTATCCTTTCTCAAATGCTGCACATTTCTTTTTTGTAAAAGAAAAATATCTTTTACGTCCAATAACAAAACTAAACTGCAATTTTAAAACAAATTCCAAATCAAATAAAAAATGAATAATACAAGAGTCTGTTTTAACAAACTAAGACTCTGTCTGTGCTTTTCTTGGATTTTTTTACATTTAAGAAATATCAGCATATCCACGTCTTCCAAGTTTGCAGTAAACACAGCGGCCCCTGTTGTTCAAAACATGTATTGCGATTCATGTAACTTCTCAACCGGCTTGAATCGTCACATATTATAATCGATTTTCAACCGGCTCCCGGTGAATCTTTACATCCCTACAAAGAAACAAAGAATTTTATTTTCTATAAAGAAAACGCAGCCTGTCTGAACATCATTCACGAGAAAAAAAGACATCCGTTCCGATGCATCCAAACTCCACACTAATGCATTATTGAAGAACTCACCTGTCAGCACGTCTGTAGAACTGAAAATGAGAATAAACGATTCCTCTTACCAGTGCCAGCATCTGTACAGCCCATCCGTCACCTGACACATCCGTCTGGATCAATACTAAATCAAAACATACAGCAACATATGATGAAGGTGTGATGGATGAGATTTCAATGCAGGTCAAACATCATTTACATAGAACAGTAACGCTTGAATAAATAGCCATGTCAACCGGTACCTAATTATATAAAAAATCTTCACTTCTAAGCTGGGTTCATAATGACATCATCTGGTCTTGAGGGAGTTTGTATACACATATGAAAGGGCTGTGAATTGGGATGTGACACGACTCTGGCGGTGTACTATTATCCTCACTTTTATTCCTTCATCTCCAGTGAGATCGTGTGGCGTTCTGGAGGATCAATGCAGAGTGAGCGGTCATTTAGAAAGAGCCGGAGCGTCTAATGGAGCACTTTAAAGACACATGCACTACAGTCATTTACTCACAGCCACCAGATCAATACAGACGCACAGGTTTAAATCTTTCATCCTCTCTCTCTGTTATCCGTCGGATCTTATAACAGAAATAGATTTGTCGTGAGTCTTGAGATCAGTTTTCAATGGATGAGATTCTACAATAACAACCGCTGCGTTTTATCAATAGACCTATAGTCTGTTGTAATATCACTAATGCATGTGATGGTAGGCTTTAATGAATCTTTCCTGGCTTCAGCCGTACATTAACACCGTCCTCTCTGTGCTACCATACATTTACTGCATTATTAATGTGAGACTCACCGCCGCTCATCTGAGACCTAAATCTCAATGCACTTACATTCAACTCGCCACACACACCTGATCGGCTAACATAAAAACACACAAACAGACACGATGATGTCATACCTCAGATTATTCCTCCTTTAGACATCAATGAGATTTAACAAGTCTCACACTGCAAAAATTGACATTCGTACTTGTCTGTTTTGTAGTACAAATATCTAAACGTTCTTAAATCAAGATGCACTTTCTTGACGAGAAAAGTGACCTACGATGTTTAGTCTCTTTTTAAAGAGATCTTAGTCATAATAGAAGACTAAATATCTTTGGTCACTTTTCTTGTCAAGTAATTGGATATTGATTTAAGAAGTTTGAGATATTTTGACTAAAAACAAGACAAAAATGCGTAGTAAGAATGTCATTTTTTGCAGTGCATGTGTGCCTCTGGTATTTCTCCTGAGAAAAAGAGTCAGAAGAGATGTCGTCGATGTGTCAAACTGAGCTCAGATTTGTCAAGTCTGCAATGAAAAGTCAATATTATTGAAGATCTCGGTAACACTTTACATTAAGGTACCCCTTATGAAGCATTTATAAATGTGTTCATTCATTATTAATAAGTCATTTACAAATGCGCTATAAAGCAGTTATAACTGCATGAATAAAAAGGGGGATTCTAACGAAAAACAACATAACACCCTACATTCTCCAGTCTGACAGCCTATTTTGCAAACATCATCAAGATAATAATGAATCTGCTTTCGATTCAAATAAATAATGAATAGATATGTTTATTAAGCATTTATAACACGTGAGTTAAAAATGGCTCACTGTTTGGCAGGTATTTCGTTAGAATCCCCCTTTTTATTCGTGTAGTTATAACTGCTTCATAATGCATTTGTAAATGACTTATTAATAATTAATGAACACATTTATAAATGCTTTATAAATGGTAGCTTAATGTAAAGTGTTACCAAGATCTCAACTCAAACATTTCTCAGTCCATATGATTTGACCTCTACAATCTACATGTGTTTACACAATTATTTCATTTTCTTTTTATTTCTCCTGAGAGAAACATCTGAGACTGCGGTGATACATACGTGAGACATGAGAAACCAAACATCAAATCGCCTCTGGTTTGCTGTGACTTGTGCTGTATTTAATTCACGACTTCTGTCTGGCAGAATGAAATTATTATTATCCAAACAACAAACCTGTGCTGTCACAAATGTAGGCTAGTCGATGTGTTTGTATGTGGTGCATTTATATTCCACACGCGAGTGTTCACGCTGCATTTGTTTCTGCTTGATGACTTGTTGTTTTATAATAAACACATGCGAGCACATGTACAAGAGCTCCTCAAGCAGAACAACATTAACATTCACAACATGCAGCTCAAAACCCATTTACCTTTTGTTTCCCATCAATTCTAACAATAGCCGCTTGTCCTTTTCCCCGCTGTGTATATAAACAGTCCAAAGAAGCAATTAATAACCGCGATACAGAGAAAATACTCTCTGCGTAATATCTTCTGCCATCCAAAGGTTAAAGTGACACCTGGAAGAACACTTTCAAATGAACAGACATGAATAATTACAGCATGTTTCAAGGTGACATTTCAAATTAATCTCAATGGAGACGATGAACACGAGAAGTCAATAACGAGGACCGAGGAGGAGATTTTCAGGGATTTTATTAGGTTAGATAACGGGGAAATCTGAATGACAAAACAAACTTGCAAATGTGCAAAAATTAATCTGAGCACTTTAGCAGTCACATATAGAAACACCACGGCAACCACCCTGACAACCCATCATTGGATGGTGAATTTACAAAAACAGTTTAGAAAAGAAGTAGGCTAGACTTTAAGTTCATTTTATCAAACATTCTATATGAAGAGTTTATTTCCAAAATGAGATAACTCTCTCTAATTTTTCAAAAATAATGTTTTTTTATTGTGCATTCCAATTAACATCAATCAAACTGCAGTTGGTTTGTTTAGATGTAAGCCATAATCACTCAAAAAATACAGCAAGCTAATAAAACAGCCACACTAAAACACAATAAAAACATGATAACTGTAACACTCCGTCGGTCCCTTAGTCTGTTTTCCCCATGTTTGCCCCAGGATGTCCTTTTCCCACGCTCCCTCACGAGTTCATCTTCATTGACTTTTGCACCTGCACCGGACACTATATGTATTCTCATTTGCCTATTGTTCTTTGTCTGGTATTAATGTAAGTTTATGTAACATTGGTGGATGTCTTGTCTTGTGGATTACCCTGTTTGTTCTTTGGATGTTATTGTGATTACTTCGTTTGTTCCCTTGGATGTTTTGGATTCCCTTTTGTTCCTGATTTCACCTTTTGTTATTAAACCCTTCACCTTCCCCAAGTTCCCTCGTCAGTGACCACATTACAATAACACAATAAATAAAACATGACTTTTGAAAAATGTCTCAAATCTCATTTTGGAAAGAAACTCTTCAAATATACAATATTTTAAGTATGTCTACTTTATGTTGTATAGATACTAATATTAGTGTACGTTCTTCTTACTAATTGAAATTAGCACACTTCTGGTTCATAAAAGTATATTTTTAAGTGTAGCATTGTTATCCATATTGTTAGAACTGTGGCACATTTTTAGTTGATAGTACACTCTGAAGTATACTAGTTTAGCCAAGTTTCCTTTAAAGTCCCAGTGAAATTCAAAATGACAATTCTTATTTTTCATGAAACATTGCAGCATTTATAGTAAATAGTTTATCAATGTGGGTCATTTTCTTTTTAAAATTCACGTACCCTCATAATCTTCAGTTAAAATGTGAAAATGCACTTCTGCCCCGAATTGACGATCCAAATGAACTTGACATCATACTTACAGTTAACATGCTGTGTTGTTTTAACCCATTGATGGGTCAACTGTTGTCTGGGTTAATTGAACTCAAATGCTGGATTGAAAATAAACCAATATTTTTTTAGAGTGCATGTTTATAATATTTTTTCCCTATTTTGTGATTAATTTTGAGACTTGAAATATACCTTAAAGTGATAGTTCATCCAAAAATGAAAATTCTGTCATCATTTACTCACGCTCATGTAATTTCATACCTGCATAAATGACTTTGTGCCGATGAACACAGAGAAAGATATTTGGAAGAATGTAGTCATTTTCAGTTCAGTGACATCAACCACTACCATAGTAGGAGGAATTAAATGGTAGTCAAAGGTGCCCGAGAACTCTTTGTTTTCCTGCATTCTTCAAAATATCTCGCTTTGTGTTCAACAGAACAATAAAATACTTTTTTTTCCTACTATGGTAGTGGATGATGCCCCAGAACTGAAAATTGCCAACATTTTTCCAAATATCTTTCTCTGTGTTCATTGGAACAAAGAAATGTATACAGGTTTGAAACAAACTGAGGGTGAGTAAACCATGACAGAATTTGTGGATGAACTGTCCCTTAACAGTGATCTTGAAGTATATGACGTAAATCTTCATCAAAAGATTAAGTACAAGTAGAAGGCAAAGCACATGTGAATGAGTTGTGTTTTTACTGCAGATCTGCTGTTTTTCATCTCTCTTTCACTCATGAGGGATTTCACGTTCCCTACACAAACTGCTCGTGTTGCTGTTTGCTACAAGCTCAGCAGAACGCCTCTGTGAATCTGTGTCTCCGGTGTGGAATGAGGTTGTTTTTTCTTTAGCTCTCGAGCAGAAACACAGCATGCATCTTTTACTGAAACGCTTCAGTTCATCGCCATATCTCATCCAGCCGACCGTCTGCCTTTTCATTACATATGAAGGGCACTTCACGCGATGCAATCCCTTTCTAGGACGGCTGAAGAAAGAACACAACGTGAGGGCTGTTTGTTTGCTGAAGAGCAGCAGTTCAAGTGCTCACCTGAAAATAATCTGAAACCAGCAGCACATCTGCGACAAAAAAATAAATAAACAGTTGTGTGAGCAAGCGTGTGTGATGTCACCTTCACTGTTTCATGTTATCACCCGTCAGGCAGAACATAAAGTTTCATCACAACAACACAATGTGCTGCTCGCTCATCTATGTTTAATGTTTAACATCTATGTGATGTTTAAATGATAAGCAGCTCGATCTCTTCTAGACCTCTTCATTGAGCTTGAGTTTATTATTCAGATATTCTGCCGTTTACAAACACTCTCTAAATGTCTCATGCCTGTTATTTTTCTACACTGCAAAAAATGACATTCTTACTAGTACAAATATCTAAACGTTCTTCAATCAAGATGCACTATCTTGACAAGAAAAGCGACCTACGGTGTTTAGTCTCTTTTTAAGGAGAAAAATATAAGAATCAAGTAAGTTTTGGTCAAATTAAGCAAAAAAATCTGCCAGTGGGGTGAGAAAAATAAACTTGAATTAGATACTTGAGAAAAAGGTCACATTTTCTCACCCCATTGGCAGATTGTTTTGCTTAATTTGACCTTAAACTTAATTCTTATATTATTTGTCATAAAACAAGCCGTGGTCACTTTTCCTGTCAAGTAATTGGATATTGATTTAAGACGTTTTAGATATTTTTACTAAAAACAAGACGAAACTGCGTAGTAAGAATGTCATTTTTTGCAGTGCACTCCTTCATAATCTAGTTCGGTTTCTTCCGTCGGTCTCTCTCTCTCTCTCTCTCTCTCTCTGAAAGCAGTGCTTTAATTGGACGACGAGAGTCGAGGAGCCGCTGGCATCACTTCGGTTTGATTTATGGCCACGTGAAGGAGAATCCTAAAGATCCCAAACACAGCAGCCCAGCGTCCCACTGACAGATCCGTCTGTGAACATTCATTTAACATGTGTGTTTGTGTGTCACGGGACTGATGGACCGATGATGCTGTCTAAAAACTCATTTAACTGCTCTGAAACTCCATTATTCATTCAGAACCTAAACCACATTAACAGCCAGACAGAGAGGAACGAGGAAAACATGAAATCAAATCAAATGTTTCATTCTTAGAATTAAATTCTGTCATTCAAACTAACCTTCAGACATCAGAATGTTCAGCTCTGTGTCTGTCCGAGCTTTTGCGGGTTGACCTGCACTGTAAAAGTGTTTTGCTGTAGTTTGCAGCTAGTTTCCAGTAACTTACTGTAGATTTATATTCATCTAATTTATTGGTAAGAGTTTGTTCAAAGATAAATGAATTTGAAACATTAACAAGTCTTTCTCTTTACAGAAAAAAAAACTATAAAATAACTGGGAACCAGAAATCAACCTTTTACATTTTTTTCTCATGTTGGTTGCCAGAATGCGTTGCATGAGGCAGATATTATTTTATTTATTTATCTGTAAAGATAAAGACTTGTTCATGTTTAATGTTCATTTATCTTTGAACGAACTGTTGCCAGTAAATTGCATAAATGTAAATCTACAGTAAGTACCTGGAAAACTGCTGCCAGTATTTACAGTGTGTAAAGATGTGTTAAAGAAGAGAACGACAGCTGTTCTCAGTGTTAATGACTGCGATGTCGTCTCACGGGATAAACGAAGATGTTTAATTGATATCATGATCAGGAGACACAGTCGTGAAGGTCACCGAGGTGTCAGTGATGAATTCTGTGATGAATTAAAGACGTTATTAAGGGCGATATCAGTCACGACTTCCAACAAATAAAGACCAACAAAGCCTCGTTTGTGATTCAGAGATTGTCGAGGCACGAGCTTGAAAAGAGAGAGGAAAGAACCTCCTGCTGTCTGACTGATGGATGAATGATGCTGATGTGAGTCCTGGAGATCTGTTCACGTGTTTCACGCTTCTGAAAATAAAACACACGCAGTGTCAAGAAGTACAACACACCTGTGCTGACATGAAAATAGAAGGATTACTAGCTGGTCAAGTTCACATTCTGTCTCATGAAAAGTTTCAGAAAAACCTTTACGAGAGCTTGAATCTTTCATGTGACCGCGGGTCTCAGCGGGTGTTAGAGTTCAGGAAAACACATCTCTGGAGAGCGCCGGCGGTCACGGTTCACAGGCCTGAGAATGTCTCATCATCACTGCCATCTGAAGATTGAAGTGAGCTCCAGCCGAGCCTGAAATGAGCCTTTCTGGATGCTGACGGACACACTGAACGAGCTAAACGTGATGAACTCATGTCAGCTACTAAACATCTATCTGTGTGAAGATCTCAGAATTCATGATTTAAGATCCATGACATCTCTGTCTTTCTGATGTTCATTACATAATCAGATATGAATTCAAGTTTACTATATAGGGCCAAAGACATAAAAAAGACGTAAATGAGCTGCATGATGACATGAATATGTTGTTCATAATGCATTGATTGATTTCATATCTGTCAGAACATTCCTCACATCTTACCAGTGAGAAACAGTTCAAACGCTCAGATCAGATCTTTTCCCCTTATATAAGATATTATTATATTATTAACTATATGATCCCCTCACACTTAGATAGCATGGAATTACTCGCGGAGTATGGTGACCCCAGACGTAGTGGGGCGACTCTGTACAATGCTGGTTGAGCGGCCAATTATGAGCTGATTCCGGTAAAAGAATCAGTAATTGGAAAGATTCTTTACAAAGATGCATTTATTGACAGTTTTGATGACATCCACACCACTTTTCCTTGGCAATGATATCTGTATTACTATAGGTATAATGACGACCGTGTATACTTAGACCATTGCACACTGACAGTAGAAGATATACAAATAACATTGATAATCAATCTGCATCATTATGGATAGGCATGGTGTAGTTACGAGTTTAATGAGCAATAACGAGTTAAAATGTTCACTCATGTTGGCTACCAATCACTTCACCGTGTAGTAGTTATTATGTCGCATAGGTTTAGACTTTAAGACTGCGCCGTCTAGAGTTTCATGGCAGAACTATTTATAATTACAAGTATCACAGACCACGAGAAGACATTTCACATAAACCTGCATCTAAATGACACATAAACATAAACAAACTGTGTTCGGTCACCTTATACACTGGGTTCAATAAACTGACGTTTATGTGCGGCTGTGGACTGGACACAGTGATTTATTCATTCCAGATAAACTCTGTGACCTCTTGAATCATGACATCACATCAGACACTAAGCATCAATTCTGTCATCTAAAAGCTGAATGTACGCTGGATTCAAAGAAAAACCCATCAGACAGATCGAACGCTATTGATCTGATACACACTGACCTATCAAAACTGAATTACACTTGAAATGTCTGAAGTGTATTGTAAGTACACGTCTGGACTTCATCTGTTAAATAGAAAAAAAACACACGAGTCTCAGTTCAGCACATTATTGCATTACAGGTTTCAGTCATCCTTACTACACATTTACAGACCATCATCACCTGCATCACATCAACATCCATCCATTCAGACAGAACTTCAGTGTGTGTCGCGTTTGACACTCATCTTGAAATGATCATTCTTCATTTGATTCACTACAGAAGAGACGTTCTGCTTTAAATCTGTGTGCACAGAAACTGAAGCTGATTCAAATGTTTAAGCGCATACTGCAGAGTATACATCACAATACACACTTCAAACATCAATGTTCTTCTGTATTGTCTATGGACACAACTTTCTTTTACATCCCAAGTTTAGTCAAGAGAACTTTTCTCGCAGTTTCTCTTGAAATCAGAGGCTTTTGTTTACTGGATGTGGAATTCAATATGTATAATTACATGAGCTTCAGATTTTGCAACCTTCATTTTATCCTTCAGTTTCCATTAATCCACCCACTCTCTCTCTCTCTCTCTCTCTCTCTCTCTCTCTCTCTCTCTCTCTCTCTAACCATATTATCCATCCACACACCAAGTGTTCAGATAGATAATACCTTACTCTTCATTTTATTCTCTCTCTCATTTTTTATTGCCTCCCAGTAACAACAGCAGCATCGATCTCTCATAACTCACTCTTGCCAATCTTTATTTACTTTCATCTCTATTCTTTTGGCTTCACACACACAAGCGTTTTTTTTAACAGTTTGTGAAAGTGTGAGAGTTTTCTGAGCTTGAAACAGAAGAGGATTGTGGCATTATCAGAACTGTTACATTTTCTGCTGTTGCCTTAGTTTAATCACTGATTTTAAGATTCAAAAGATGTTTTTCTGAAGGTCATATTTGTGAATGCATGTAAATGAAAAGAGACCAGTCAAAACAAAGACCCAAAATGACTCAAGTCCTTCATAAACCATGTATAACCCCCCCCAAATCTATTTTCAGTGTTTGACAGCAGCGTCCACTTTGGACTTTAAAGGCTGAGATACACTACACAACTTTTAAAATCTGAACAGATTTTAGACATTTTAGATTTTCGACTTGCAGACGCATCTCAAAAACAGGACATCACACACTACGCGATAAAATCTGCAGACCAGCGAAGACTTTCTGCAAGAAGTCCAGACTGAAAATCTGGGTAAAATCTGAGTAAAAGTCTTGTAGTGTGTTTCCCGGACAGTCCCAGACTAACTTAAATGTTAGAGGTGTCTTGATGGAAAACATTTTTGTATTGTTTTTGTTAGTCTTCTCACGCTGTATTGAGCAGCTCGACCTGCAAAACAAATTTCCTTATGAAAGATCTGTCAGAAAGTCTGCAGAAGACACAGAGAGAGAGAGAGAGAGAGCGAGAGCGAGAGAGAGAGCGAGAGAGAGAGAGAGAGAGAGAGAGAGAGAGAGAGAGAGAGAGAGAGA